>NC_134124.1:28589303-28893470 GCF_040939455.1 Microcebus murinus
GATACATTTCCAGCCCTAGACATGAAACCAGACATTTTTCTATGGAACTCTGGTTATTATTATCCAGACATAGTAATTTAAGACTATAATGTCAGTACTAGGTCGTCGTTGCTACTGAGTCGGACATTGCTTCTAGGCCTTTTCAGGGGACAGATCAAGGATTACTTTTTAAAAAAAGATAAAGTACCTCCTGTGCTTTTTAAAGGCAAAATACATAAGCCTATCATTCGATTTCTAGCTGAATTTAGGTCTACAAACATTTGATTTAACCTCTACTATCTTACAGCAATATTTTCCTTTTCCAAGATGAGAAACCTGGTTGTCAGTAACAACAGAAATGAGAAAATATAGTTCCTCATTTGCTTTGTCCTATAATGCAACAGAACAACTTCAAAAATCCATCATCACGATTATGGTCAACAATATTATTACAGAAAACATTTTAAGATTTTAGATTTTTCTTTGTCTCAAATTACTGTGTTTTGAAGTCATTTGAATACTTTTTCTCTGTGTGATCATACCATCCCAATTTACATATAGTCAATAGATACAGATTTTGGTAAAACTTTAGGAAACTTCTCTAGAAGATCTGGGAATTTAGAGTTCATTTTTTTTTTTTTTTTTTTGAGACAGAGTCTCACTTTGTTGCCCAGGCTAGAGTGAGTGCCGTGGCGTCAGCCTGGCTCACAGCAACCTCAATCTCCTGGGCTCAGCAAGCCTACTGCCTCAGCCTCCCGAGTAGCTGGGACTACAGGCATGCGCCACCATGCCCGGCTAATTTTTTGTATATATATTTTTAGTTGGTCAATTAATTTATTTCTATTTTTGGTAGAGACGGGGTCTCGCTCAGGCTGGTTTCGAACTCCTAACCTTGAGCAATCCGCCCGCCTTGGCATCCCAAAGTGCTAGGATTACAGGCGTGAGCCACCACGCCCGGCTAGAGTTCATTTTTAAAGGACATTATATTGGTATGTTTAGGTGAGTTTCTTCTGTAGTTACAAGTAAAAGAACACCCATCTCTAATTGGCTTAAACAAAAAAGGAATCTCTAGCTACCATAGATGAAAAGTCTGGAAGTACTCTCTTCCACCCTCACCTTAATAGTTTCTCTCTCTTATTCTTATCCTCACTCCCTCATTCTTTTTTAGGTTTGTTGAAGTTTACTTCTAAGCTTACTTCCTATAATAATACCCCAGAAGGTTCAGGCTCCTATCTTCAGTCTTCAAAAATTAGTGGAAAATAATCTTCTTTCTTTCTAACAATTCCACAAATATCCAGGGCCAGGATTTCATTGGCTCATAATATGTGATACTCCTTTCCTAAAATAATCACTTTCGACAGGAGATAAAATGCATTGATTAGCTTAGACCTGGGGATGTCCACACATTGACTGAGGGAGGAGGGGAGATTGTTCATGAAAATTCCTGTGCTATTATCAGAAGATGGCAAATTAATGATTGTTGCCAAAAGCAGTAAACTCCAGGGTCATTTATAAAGAAGATAATTTGATAATTAAAATAAAGGTATGATGTTAAGAACTTCATCATCAGATCATGCAGGTTCACAGCAACTGTTGACACTGTGTAATTAGAATTCCACAGAGTTTTAGAGCTGAAAGGAATGATGGAAATAACATTGTCTAAGCTCTTTATTTGCAAAGAATGGGAATGAATCCCAGAACTTTACTACTGAAAAGCCAGGAGGATGTCAATGTAGACAATGTACGGGAGTATGGATAGAAGTGGCAGATTGCCTTGCCTTAGGAAGGTCCCAGAAAATCACATTTTCATTTTGATTCTTTTTTATACAAAATTTCTACTTTGGGACATAATTTAGAGTACTCTCCCAACTCACTGCCCCCTTCTCTGGCATTCATACCTAACCCACTCATCGTGCTTACTGAAAGTACAGGCCTAGTGCATATGGCTATATGGGCTTCCTCCTCCTGTGTCTAAAGATAGGAGACTAGAGATAAATATCTTTTCTGTAACCAGCCGATAGGCAAGGGAAAAAAATCCTATTTTCAGAGAAATTTTAAACTAGGAGACACATAGATTGAAATCACTAAGGTATGGAGATTTGGTTTGGATGCTCATAGAGATTTGAGGCTAACAGATATGTTGAATCATGGTCAGAAAAGCATGATAAAAAAAGGACAAACATAGCAAAACTATAAAACAGTAAAAAGATCAGTGGTTGCGAGAGTTTGGGAGGAGTGAATGATGAACAAGCAGAGCACAGAAGATTTCAAAGGCAGTGAACTATTCTGAATGATACAGGTATACTTCACTTTATTGCACTTTGCAGATAGTATGTTTTTTTTTTACAAATTGAAGGTTTGTGGAAACCCTGTGTCAAACAAGTCTATAGGTGCCATTTTTACAAAGCATGTGCTCACTCTTAGTTTCTGTGTCACATTTTGGTAATTCTCACAATATTTCAAACTTTATTATTATTATTATTATGTTTGTTAGGGTGATCCATAATCAGTTATCTTGGATGTTACTATTCTAATTGTTTAGGGTACCATAAACCACACCCATATAAAGCAGCAAACTTAATCAGTAAATATTGCATATGTTTTGACTGCTACAACAACTGGCTGTTTCTCTCTCTCTCTTTCTCTCTCTCTTCTTGGGTATTCTTATTTCCTGAGAGATAACAATATTGAAATTAGGCCAATTAATAACTTTACAATGGCCTCTAAGTGTTCAAGAAAGGAAAACTCAAATATCTCTCACTTTAAATCAAAAGCTAGAAATTATTAGGCTTAGTTAGAAAGGTATGTGGAAAGCTGAAACAGGCCAAAAGCTAGGCCTCTTGCACCAAACAGACAAGTTGTGAATAGAAAGCATAATTTCCTAAAGGAAATTAAAAGTGCTACTCCAGTGAACATGTGAATGATTAAAACGCAAAACAGCCTTATTTCTGAAATGGAGAAAGTTTTAGTAGTCTGAAGAGAAGAACAAACAGCCACAACATTTCCTTAAGCCAAAGCCTAATTGAGAACAAGGCCCCAACTCTTTTCAATTCTATGAAGGCTGAGAAAGGTGAGGAATTGGCAAGAAAAAAAGTTTGAAGTTAGCAGTTTGGTTCATGAGGTTTAAGGAAAGAAGTCTTCTTTATAATCTAAAAGTGCAAAGTGAAGCAGCAAGTGCTGATGTAAAAGCTGTAGTAAGTTATCCTGAAGATCTAGCTAACATAATGGATGAAGGTAACTACAATAAATAATATGTTTTCAATTCAGACAAAATATCCTTGTATTGGATGAAGATACCATCTAGAACACTTTTACAGCTAGAGAGGAGAAGTCAAAGCCAGGTTTCAAAGCTACAAAGGACTCTCTTGTTATGGGCAGCTGTGGACTTTAGGCTAAAGCCAATGCTCATTTACCATTCTGAAAATCCTAAAAATGATGATAAATCTACTCTGTCTCTGCTCTATAAACGGGGCAACAAAGTCGGAGTGACAGCATATCTAGTTAAAGCATGGTTTACTGAATATTTTAAGCCCAATGTTGAGATCTACTACTGATAATAAAGATTCTTTTCAAAATATCACTGCTCATTGACAATGCATCTTGTCACTCAAGAGCTCTGATGGTGATATACAAGGAGATTTACATTGTTTTCATGCCTTTTAACACAAAACCCACTTTGCAGCATGTGGAGTCAGTTCAACTTTCGAGTGCTATTAAGAAGCACATTTGATAAGGCTATAGCTGCCATAGATAGGGATTCTTTTGATGGATCTGAGTAGACCTTCTGGAATCCTTCTGGAAAGAATTTGCCATTCTAAATGTCATTAAGAATATCTGTGATTTATCAAAATATATCAAATCTAGGTCAAATAGGTCAAAATATCAAATCTAACAGCAGTTTAGAAGAGGAAGTTGATTCCAACCCTCATGGATGACTACAATGGAGCAAGTAACTGAAAATGTGGTAAAGTAGCAAGAGAACTAAAATTGCATGTGGGGCCTGAAATTGTGACTGAATTGCTGCAATCTCATCCTAAAACTTGAGTGGATAAGAAGTTGCTTCTTATAGATGAGTACAGAAAGTAGTTTATTGAAATCGAATCTTCTTCTGATGAAGATACTGTGAACATTGTTGAAATGACAACAAAAGATTTAGAATACTGCATAAACCTCATTGATAAAGCAGTGGCAGGGTTTGAAAGGATTGACTCCAATTTTGAAAGAAATTCTACTGTGGGTAAAATGTTATTCGATAGCATTTCATGCTACAGAGAAATCTTTGATGAAAGGGAGAGTCCATTGAATTCAGCAAACTTCATTGTTGTCTTATTTTAAGAAATTGCCACAGCCACTTCAACCTTCAACAACCACCATCCTGATTGGTCAGCAGACATTAACATTGAGGCAACATCCTCCAACAGCAAAATAATAACTTGCTGAATACTCAGATGATCACTAGCCTTTTCTAACAATAAAGTGTTTTTAAGTTAAGGTATGTACATTACATTATAGACATAATGTTATTGCCCATTTAATAGACTATAGTGTGACCATAACTTTTATATGCACTGGGAAACTAAAAAATGTGTGTGACTCACTTTATTGTGATATTAGCTTTATCGTAGAACAGAACCTGCAATATCTCCAAGGTATGCCTGTACTATAATAATGGATACATGTCATAATATGTTTTTCAAAAACCATAAAATTTGCAACACCAGGAATGAACCCTGATGTAAACTGTGGAATTTGGATGGTAATGATGTATCATTGTAGGTTCTTCAATTGTAACAAATATGCTGCTTTGGTGGGAGATGTTGATAGTGGGACAGACTTGGGGGGACGGAAGAGGGGACTTATGCTCATATTTTCATTGTAATTTTGTATTTTCATTGCAATTTTGCCGTGAACCTGAAATTCTTCTTTAAAAGTCTATTTAAAAGGAAAAATAAATAAGAAGAGGCAGAGAAAGAGGAAGATGGTGGCTATTGTTAAGTGAGTACTTACTGCTAGCAGGTGCTTCTCCAGGTTTTTGGCAACGAATAACTCATATAATTTGGAAAACAAACCCATGAAGTTAGTGCTGTTTTAGAGATGATGGAACTGTGGGAAAAACTAGCTGAGTAACTTATTGAAGACTGTGTAAGAAGAAAGCAGCTGAGCAGAATTTTAAACTTGGGCAGTTGGGCTCTAGAGTGAATGCTATTAACCATGAAACACTGTGTGGGATTTCTTGGAGGCAGGAGAGCATGGAAGCCTCTAAAGAAGGAGAAATTGTGTTGAGATCATAGAAGCTTTTATTCCAAAATCTACTTAACATTTGGTTTCTAGGATGATGAGGTTTCTTTATATAAACTAACTTCTTCCCTACAACCAAATTGATCTTAGACTGAGACCATGTAATGGAGTAAGTTTTATTGAGAATAAAAGAGGCCCATATAGTATCTTCATCTTGATAAAGAAAGAGCACAGCCAGTACATTTTTCCTCCAAAAAACTGCTTTTAAAAGATTACTGAAGTTCCTGTCCTGTGTGAAGTGAAAATTGATATATGTGTGTATATATATATATATATATGCACATATATATCTGTTTTTGATTTTAAAAGACCATTACAACATTTTTAGATATGTTCCTATCAACTTTTCCATATATACCATGATGCACTGAGAACTATGCAATAGTGAATAAATGTTTTTGGACTATATGGAAATGCAAATCTCCTCTTATGGAAATCAAGAAAAGTTGGATTCAATAGCTCTCTGGGATAAATATCTAGAATGGTAAGAGTTTGCCTAACACAGTACAGAGCAGTATATGTTCACTTCAAAAGTAGGTAGAAGTATCTATACTAATGACAAAATAAATTTATTGAATTGTACTCTGGGTATTGATAGTGTTATAACTCAGGGCTTTACTATTATTATTATTTAGTAGAATATGCTCCCAAAGCAAGTGAAGGCAATGAGTAAAGAAATAAGACATTAAAAAAAAAACAAAAACATACAAACTTCATGCTTAAAAAATAGCTTCCTGAAGATAATATCAAATACTCCATACTTGTAATATAACAGCTATGTTCACTTTTTTCATAGTTTTCTTTATATCAGATGGAGGCAATAGAAATTTTCAAGAATTCAAAGAGCAAAATACACACGTAGAAAAATGGTCTAATGCTGAACGCTGGGATCTTTAATAACTGTCTTTTAACAGACTTAGGAATGAAGTTAGTGCTTTATTGCTCTCCCGCCACCTCCCAGAGGCCTCTGAGAGTCAAGTTTTACATGGCCTGACTGCTCAGAGACTGATGGTTCCCGGTGAGCAGTGGATTCTCCAGGGTGCTTACTGATACTCATTGCAATATATTAATCAAAGCAGAAGCTCTCTTGGTTAAAGGAAACTGGGAGTAGGGGGTCTAAATTCAGAAACCTATAAATCAAAGGCTTAAAAACAAAAAAACAAAAAAAAAAATCTTACCTACATTTGTCCCTACAGGAAACTTTAGAAAGGAGATTTACTGTGTATTACTTCAACCAAAGGCCAGAGAAAGAGTTTACTGGTTCAAACTTTCAACAAACCATATTTCTTTCATGTATGAGTTATAAGAACAACTATAAAACCGCTTGGCTCCAAGAAGGGATATGTTCTCTTTTGTGAAAAGAGCAAATAAATATTTCTTTAACAAATACTTCCATTGGCAGATTGTTAATGGGACTATCATGAAGGGCTTATGTGATGATCCGCGAGATAATTGAGAAATTTGGGAGGCTTGTACTTCCCTAGCAAATCTGGCTTATGTTATTTCTGAGCCAAGTTGTTGACCTTTTCTTCCTTCTTTTGTAAAGCTGTGGCTCCAAAAGGATTATGTATCCAAACAATTTTAGAGAACATTTTTATCAAGAGAAAAGTAGCGGGCTTAAATTTATTGAATACTGCAGCATTTAACCTATTTAATTGGAACACGTTAATTAGATCTAATTGCAAAGTTGTTTTAATTGGAAAATCAAGCATTGCACTGATATTGGTGTGCATGATTAAACAAAGTAACTGAGGTCACCAGTAGATTGTGTAAGATTCATGCCTGTGATTGATTAAGTATGAAAGTTAATCAATTTAATTTATGTGATTGATGTTGATTCTTTCCTTTTGAAATTGCCCATTCGTATCTTATTTTTATCAAGATACGGTGTGCAGAATGTCAACTAAGCTACAGTTGCACTTCAATTTGTTTATTTTGGTATGATGATGTGTTTATTTCTGATCTAAGTAATTTTAACATGGCTTTTGTGTCACTAATTAAGATTTTCAAGTTACTCGAGATAAAATTAGCTTTTCTATTAGGAAAATTTAATTTTCTTGGGGAAATAATTCAGGCAACATGGGAAAATTAACCTATTAGTTCCATTAGTGGAGTTGATAGTTTATTGCCTTAAAACATATGCCATGCAGCTCAGGAACAAAGGTGTCCATTTTTTAATCATCTCAATGTCAATATACTTCATGCTTCCTGATGACTATGATGATAATTGTAATAATAATGAGATGAACATTTTTATAGTACTTATTATGTGCCAGGCATTGTTCTAATTTCATTAAATAAAATAACTAATTTAATAACTTAAATTGTGTTAAAGCATTTGCTTCTGGGAACTTTCTTTTATCGAAGTCATGGTAGTAATGTCTTCTTATGTATTAGATACTGTCTCCAGCACAGTAGCAAACATATATGGTTAAGTCATTGCAAGGTACAATTATGTGCTTTGCAAGCATAGTAGACACTTGATAAATTTTCATATTTAACACTGAGGAAATTCACCCAAGTCATATGCATGAATCTATACCTTGCATCAGAGTACTTCAGAGAAGCAGAACCAATAGGCTCTCTATAAAAGCAATATGAGCTAGCTTCCTGGAGGATAATGCTGTGTTGTTGTTCTAAGCTAACACTCCCTGTCACTCTACCTCTTTTTAAAAGAGAGAGGTCTTTTAAAAAGTTCTTCTAAGGAATTGGCTCCTGTGATCCCAGAGTGGCTGGCAAGTCCGACATTTATGGGGCAGGCTTGCGGGCTAGCCATGCAGCCAGGAGATGATACTAGAGTTTTGATCTGAAATCTGCAGGGCAGGTCAGCAGGCTGGAAAATCAGGTGGGAGTTCATACAGCAGTCTCAATGTAGAGTTTCTTCTGCTCCAGGAAACTCAGGCTTTGCTGCATCTACAGGTTAACCACATCAACAAAATACCTGGATAGCAACAACTAGAAAAGTGTTTGATTAAACAACTGGGTACTATTGCGTAGCTGAGTTGACACATGCAGTTAGTCACCACATGGTTTGAATTTATATGAATGGAATACCATGTTGAGCAGGAGTCATGGGAATTAATATATAATTAAATATAGTGAAACATCAATATTATATTACTCTAAAGCTAGATAACAGTGCTAATAACTTGGTAATAAGCTTGCAATGTTAAATAAAGTTGTGGCAGACACTGAAGCTTTGTTCCATGAACAACTTTTCTGAACTTTTTTCTTCCTTTCCTTTCAATTTTCCAAAATTCCTTGCCACCGGGAATCTTTGAACTCAGTTTGGGCCCAAAAGACATAAACAAAGGACTACTAAGGAAGGGATGTTGTCATAAAGAATGCTTAATTTTTTTCTTCTAAAGAAAATCAATACTGCTGCACAGGTTTTCTCCTTCTGTATCCTCTCATCTTAACTACAGCAATAAAGCTTAGAAGAGCAGCAATCACTGGAAACCATGAGGACAAAGTCCAACATGCTAAAGGTGGCAGAGCTGTGAGATAGGCAGAGCTAGCTTCCTCCAGGACATCGCTGAGTCCTCGCTCTAAGCTGATACCCCCTGTCACTCCACTTCTTCATAGATAGGAAAAATAAATAAATCTCTGTTTTAAAGCTATTGCAAGATGTTTTTTTTGTTTACTTGTTTCTGTTTTTTGTTGGTATCTGGACACAATCCTAACAGGATGTTTTTACTTTATTTATTAGTCAAGGGAGAGTGAGTTTATGTTTATTGTATATGCAAAGCAAATTGTACCATCGAATCAAACCATCATCTTTCACAAGCAATGTCTTTATACCAGGAGAGAAACTCTAAAAGAAACTTAAAGCATTACAATATTTCCAAAGCAAAATCAAGGGCACTTAAAGAATATACAATGTTTATGCTAAGGGACTATGAAATCATCTATGTGTTGTTCTTTTCTGAGCTGTATTATTATCCTTATTCCTTAGTCACATTACTTACTGTCTAATGTAACAGAAAATAGGACCTATTTTTCTATGAAGTCTCGGATGGGACACTAAATTAGTTTAAGAAGGGGAAATACGTGAGATATAGGCAAAGGTAAGTATAAGAGTTGTCTGAGGCATTTTAGAATTAATACTATGTATGTTTTTTTTTTAAACTATGTGCTATTTTACCTCCTTCTCTCCCCAAGAATGAGAGGTAATGGTAGTGGTGTCAAATATAATCTCACCTTGAGATTGTGTCCTTCTCTCATATAATGTTTATTATCTCCTCTACATTCTTGAAGAAATCAATACTGGATTATTTTGAATGAAGGAATAGCAAGCCAGTTAAACGTCCAAGGTACTAAACATAGTCATGTCAGAAGTACTTATAGGAGAACAGACAAAAATAATAAGAACTTGGCCTGAAATGAAATTTCAAGAGAATTCAGATAAATTCTGTGAGCTCTTGACATGTATAAATAAGGGGAACACTAATTTATAAGATTACAAGAGTAAGGACACTCCTCGCAATTTGAAGTACAAAAAGTTACATATAGGGATATCTCTTGCAGTTTTCAAATTTTAGGTTATACATTTAAAATGCGTATGTGTGTGTGATGTAAAATTTTTAAAAAGAAGTCTTTATTGCAAGGATTTTCACGATCTTGATGTATGAATATGGACAGATCTTGGTATTTCCATGTATTGGTGTTACCGTCTATGTTGTTTGCAATAATTTCCTCCATTCTGCAAGCTCATGACTTTGATGTCAGGCTAGTGACACTTAGACAGTCAATGCTATATGTACTGTAGACATCTTTTACAAACATTAAGTCAACTTTTATAAATCTGGTGCTTTCACCTAGGATTTTCTGTTTCCTAGTTCTCCAAAATAATAGGGAAATTTTGGCAGCTCTAGGTTTGCTTTCCAAGATGGCAACAATAGGATGGAGCCAAGAATGGTTGCCCTGATAGACAAGGCATGCAATCAGAATTCCCTGTAGGACCCCCCATTCCCTATTCACTCCCCAGCAATGAAATGTTTAGTCAGGTACCATTAATCAAGGAAATTGAGTTGTTGTTTGGGTATAGAGAAATACTGAAATAGATCTCTATAGCCACATCTCTATTGAAAAGGAAAAATAAAAATACAGACAAAAAGGAAAATGGGATAAAACATGTTTTATCAAGAGACTAAAGAATATTATGACATTTTTTATGGCAAATAGACATTGTCTTTAGAATTGTGCTGCTCAATGTGGTAATCATTAGCCATATTCAGCTCTTGAGCATTGAAATGTGGCTAGTCCAAATTGAATATGTGCTAGAAGTTGAAATACACACTGAATTTTGAAGACTTAGTTATAAAAATAATGTAGAACATTTCTTTAATAATTTTAATTAATGATATGTTAAAATAAAATATTTTATATCATGGGTTATTTAAATTATATTATTAAAATTAATTTCATCCATTTGTATTTATTTTCTTAGATGATTATTAGAAAATTAAAAATTCTATGAGTGGCTGGTAAATGCCACTTGGCTTGCAAGCTATGATATTTCTATCAGGTAATGCTAATTTAGAGTACATGTGTAGCCTAACTATTCATCTTCATTCATTTTCATTACCTCTCTGGCACCTATAGACATATTTGGGATTGAATTTTTTTTTGCAGTATTTCTGTTTGTCCATATGAAAAATAAAGAACTCAGATTAACAGAAATAAGAAATATCTAAATATTTTAAAACAACATGAAATTCATTTTAAAAGTTGGGAATGTCATAAATAAATCTCACAAACTGTCTCTTAAAACAACAGGCTTAGAAGACTTGTTTTATTCCTATAAAGGTGCCTTTGAGATAATATTAAGCAGTTATAATTAATTTGTGAATAAGTCAGGATATCAGTTTATATCCAAATATTTTAAATTGTATAGACACAACTTTAAGATAATATAGCACAGATTTACAAATCAGTATGTGTATTGTATTTTAGATTTTATAGATTTTTTTTAAATGTTATTACATTTCTGTGCATTACTGTTTGCTACCTTCCACAGTGAAATCTGGGTCAGTACTCTGTATTTAAGACAACTACTTCTCCAGTGAACTATGTGAACATTCACAATAAATGGAATAAATATAGTTGATAAATTATGTCATATCAGTCCAAGTTAAGAATTTGTGCTAAATAAGTTCATGTCAGGTATGTTTTTCCATCAAATAAGTTCTGAAAAATCTTTTGCTGTTCAGAGATTTTTGGATTTTTGGAAGTGGGGGTAAAGAGTTGTGAAGTTGCATCATGCTACTACTGTTGGTGAACAACATTTATTATCCTATAGTTATTTCTTTAGCTCAAAAAATGAACTATAAGAGTGCTTTTTAACTTCCTGTTCCTTATTTGTTGACTACAAGTGTCTATTGGAATTATTTGGTTTCGTGATGTTGCAAGACTAAGAAGCAAAGAATTCTTGCATATTTAACAGGGAAATAAACCTATGCCATTACGATATATGGGTACCTGAAGACTGATTCACTTTGTTTTATTGCTTCCTCTTTTCTATCAGTCAAATAGACTTAGTCCTTCAAGGTTTTCCAACATCCTCATCACTAAAACTGAGAAAAGATGGAAGGAAGCAAAATAGTGATATTAATAGAAATCTGTAAACCAAACTTAAGCACAGAAAGGCTGTGCAATAGGAATTATCCATTTCAATGTCACTATTTTAAAATATTGAAAATTGTGCCATTCTAAATCTAAGAACCAAAATTTTTTTTAATCTCCTGAAAACCATTAGCAGTTGTTTTACTACTTAACTAAAGTGATGCTGAAAAATAATGTTGAATTATCCTGCATCTCATCTTTACCATCTAAATATATGCTTTCTGTTCCATCCCTCCTTCCATGGTCTCATTCAGGTCCTGGTCAATCCTTTGTTCAAACACCAGCCTACTTAGAACCCCCCAACCCCATATTCTTCCCATGGGGGTCCGACTTCGGGCCAAACCTCCACACTGCAACTCAGGCTTGTGGGTAACACTTACCAAGCCCTTATTCTGTGCCTGATCCTTGATTAGGCAGTTTAGATCTATTTTTATCATTGGATTCTTAGAGCAAATTTTGATTACAAAATGGTGTTCAGTAGATCAAAATTTACAAAGCTTACCCAAAGTCAGGAATCTGGTGAGAGCTGCAGTTAGGATCATAACTTAAATCTGAAGAAGTGTTTTTCAAATTTCTTATTTTCTCAATATCATTCTCTTTCAGGGGAATCAATGTCAATTAATTAAATCATTTTTCTCTATCTTCTAGAGAATACAGAATTCACAATAGTGAATTCTAACATATTCCAGTATACAATAATTTATATAGTTGTTCTACAAGTTTTACAGATCTAAAAAGGTTCTGTTTGTCTATTTTGACTATCAGCACTAATAAATTAGGATTCAATTTGGATGCTTTTATTTTTTTTTCCACTCTGGTTTAATTTATCTGACTATAATATCCAGTACATGTTGAATGTTAAATAGAAGTAGTGAAGCAGATACTCTATCTTATTGCTGACTTGAGGGAAAAAGCATTCAGTCTTTTCCACATTAAATATGATATTAACTGTAGGTTTTCTATAGATGACCTTTATCAAGTTCAGAAAGTTGCCTTCTATCACTGAATTGCTGAAAGTTTATTTCAGAAATGGAAAATGAATTTTCTCAAAGGCATTTTCTATATTTATTGAAATGATTATATCCTTTTTTTCCTGTTTGTTAATATGGTGGATTACATTTTTTTGAATGTTAAACCACCCTTGCTTTCCTGAGATAAATACCACTTGGTCATAATGTGTATTCTCATTTATTTAAATATATTAGATTTGCTATGATTAATTTTTTAAAGTGAGCATCTATGTTACTGAGAAATACTTACTGGTCTGTAGTTTACTTTCCTTGTATGGTGGAAAGTAAGGTCGGCTTCATAGAATGAGTTGGGAAGCATATCCTTCCCTAAAATATTTGAGAAGAGTTTGTGTAGAAATGGTATTATTTTCCTTTAAATGTTTCCCAGAAATCACCTGTGAAAATATCCAATGCTACTGTTGTCTTTGTGAGAAAGTTATTAACCACAAGTTGAATTTGTTTAGTAGATATAAAACTAACCAGTTTATATATTTCTTTTTGAGTAAGCTTTGGTGTCTTTAGACATTGTGTCTTTAGAAGACTTTTTCTTTTTCATCTATGTATGAACTTTATTGGAAAAATGTTTTTCATAATACTTCTCGTTATGCTTTTAATTTCTATAAAATGTGTAGTAATGCCAGTGCTCTGAGACCATATATTGGCAAGTTGTGTCACCTCATCCATCTTTTCTGATTGGCCTGGAAAAACGGTTGGCGATGTTATAGGTCTCCTCAACTGACTAGTTTTTTTGTTTGTTTGTTTCATTGTATTTTCTTTATTGTTTTTCTGTTTTTTTATATAATTAATCTCCATTCTTGTCTTTATCACTTCCTTACTTCCACCTAATTTGCATTTTATTTTCTCTTATTTTTCTGGTTTCTTAAGGTGGATACTGAGATCATTGATTTGAAAATGTCTTTTTCTGCAATGTAGGTGTTTAATATTATAATTTTTCCCCTAATCTATTGCTTTATGAACATCTGACATAGTTGGCATGTTGTATTTTCATTTCAATCAGCTCAAAATACTACTTTTACTGTGGAATTGCTTTTTGACTCATGGCTCAAAAAAAGATGGTGTATTATCTAATTTCCAAATATGGATTTTTTTTTGGAGATCTTTTTGGTTATAATTTCTGATTTAATGTCATTGTGGTCAGAGAACAACCTTTGTAGGCCTTAAAGTCTTTTTAAATGTAATGAGACTTGTCTTATGGCCCCAAATATAGCCTATATTGGTACATATTTGGTGTATACTTCAGGAAAATGTGTATTTCATTGTTGTGGGGTAGAGTACTTTATAATGACAAATAGAAAAATAGGTTCATTGTGTTGTTTATATTTTCTGTATTCATATTTATTTTCCTATCTACCTGTTGTATTAATTTGAAGTAGAATATCTAAATCTTTTACTCTTCTTATAAATTTATTCTTGGAGTTTATTTTTAATCAGTTTCTACCCCATGTATTTTGCAGCTTTGTAATCATTGGTATAAGCAATTTAGATCATCACATCTTCCTAATGAATCAACTCCTTTATCGTTTCTAATAAAAAGAACTTCTTTATCCTTGGTAACTACTTGATCTGAAATCACACTTGTCTGATACTAATATACAATTTGTGCTTCTTTTTGATTAGCATTATCATAATATATATATTCCATTTATTTTTAATTTATTTGTGTTTTTATATTTAAGGTGTGTTACTTGTAGGTAACATATTGCTTTTTTATCCAATCTGATAATGTCTATATTTTAATTGGGGACATAGACTATTTATTTTTAATTTAATTATTAATATGCCTAGGTTTCAATGTATCAATGTGTTATTTATTATCTAGTATCTCATCTATTCTTTGTTCCCTTTTTCTCCTTTCAGTCTTTTCTGTTTTAATTTTTTTATGATTCCATATTATTAGCTTTTTAAATTCTTTAGCTATAACACTTCATTTTGTTATTTTAATGGAGTAAGCATCTCTTTAAACACAGTGGCAAGAGTATCTGCTTTTTTGGCCGGGCGCGGTGGCTCACGCCTGTAATCCTAGCTCTCTGGGAGGCCGAGGCGGGCAGATTGCTCGAGGTCAGGAGTTCAAAACCAGCCTGAGCAAGAGCGAGACCCTGTCTCTACTATAAATAGAAAGAAATTAATTGGCCAACTAATATATATAGAAAAAATTAGCCGGGCATGGTGGCGCATGCCTGTAGTCCCAGCTACTTGGGAGGCTGAGGCAGAAGGATTTCTTGAGCCCAGGAGTTTGAGGTTGCTGTGAGCTAGGCTAATGCCACGGCACTCACTCTAGCCTAGGCAACAAGAGTATCTGCTTTTAGGACTTCCTTCGACATTTTACTGGAGGTCCTACACAGACAGTAATGCATGAAATGAAATAAAGTAGAAAAAAAATTGTCAAAGAAGAAACAAAATTTGAAATGTATTCAGATGGTTTATCTAGAATACCCCAAAGAATCAATCAATAAAGTATTTGGATCAGGGTTGGAAGATTTAAAGTCATTATTGAACAATTGTTTTTTATTTATTAGCAATCAATTTTTAGAATATTATTTATTATCTTGCATTGAACATTTATGTAGAGGGTATAAGGATTTGTAAAGGAAGTATCCAAGATTGGTGGTTGGTTGTTTCTAATAAGTGACCCTACCTTGCTCAGCTCTGATGTTATCTGCGAAGTTTATTTCCCCTAAATTGCATGAGACTATGAAAATTAACTCTAGTTCACATGTTTGCTAAACACCTCCAGGCAAAATACCTGCTTTTCACTCAGTACTTCACCTGAGTATACTTTACATTTTTACCAATGAACTGTGTTATGGATTCATTTTAATGAATTACAAATGATTTATGCAGTAATTTTAGTTGTTTTCAATGAAAGGATTTTCTATCCATTTTCTATCAGGCCTATTGACCAAAATGTTTAATGTATACATTTTTCACAGTTGTATAATTCATTCTGTATAATTCCTACAAAGATAAAATAAGGATAAGAAGGAGTTCAGTAGTTTCACCTCAAATATGAAGAATAAAATCAATGAAGTAAATAATTTATTGTCACACAGCTTATATGGGACAGAAAGTAAATTAGAACCTCTTTTTGTTGTATATTTGTCTAGTGCTTTTAAGTGTGATACCCTTATTAAACACAAATGTGAACGATGGTCTGAGTATACAATATAGTGAGACCATTTCTTTACTGTATTTCTGTACATTAATATACATTTAACTTAAGCTTTAATCATATTTTCATTAGTTCTATTTTTAACCTAATTATTTAAAAAAAATCTATTGAATACCTACCATGTGCTTTCCCGTGGTAAGTAAATAAATCATACACATAGTTGCTATCTCTATAGGTTATGACTCTTGGGTTGCACATGATGGAAAACTTAACTCACTCTAGCATAAAAATAAAGATAATTAATTGGTTCACTAACTGAAAAGCGCTAAAATAAGACTGATTTCAGATGAGATTTAATTCAGCATCTCAAGTGAAATTAGTTAAGATCTGACTTCTCTCTGCTCTGACTAAAATGACATTGGCTTCTCCACAAGACTCCAAGTAATGCATTGTAGGCCCTACTTCTACAGGCTTTCCCTCTTGTGGCACCATAAAGACTTTATATTCTGACATCATATCTGTCAGGAAAAAAAAATTTCCTCTGCTGATAGAAAGTTATGAAAGAGAAAGTGGAAAGTAGTCCTCTCCTAAAATACCATAATAAATATAGACTCATGTTGCATCAACCTATTGGGGATGTTAGGGTGTGACTGAACTGGTTACTACTGAGGTCACTGGACATGCTGATTGCAAGGAGCCTGGCACTGAGGGTGGCTTTGACTATATCTAAACCATAAGACTGATAATGGTGGCTGAGGGAGGAAGAGTGTTGGAAAAATAATTCAGGAGAACATTAAGAATAAGGAAGGTAAATGGATTCTGGGGGAAAAAATACTTCTGCCTTCCAGTCATCTTCTAGTAATTTGTAAAGCAAAATCATTAAACCATCACTAAAGATTGTTGAATTAATGAGTATAGTCAAGTAAAATTGTCAAATCTTAAACAACAAACTGATACTAGGCTAGATTTCTCTGACTATACTTTCTTGTGATACATGTCTCTGCTGATTTAACATAATCATAGGATTTAGATTTATTTCTATATATTTTTATAGTGTTGATTTCTGCAATCATTCCTGCTTCTTAAGCATTTTCAGAATCTTGATTCTGTCAACTGTCGTATTAACTTACCTTCTAGTCTGAGGTCACCTGAAATCTCATAAGATTTCATAAGAAATCTCATGCCTTCTTTATCTCTATCCAAAACAGAGATAAAAATATACCAGCTGTACCTTTTTTTAAAACCATGGACAAAAATTGGAATAAGTAATCACTAGAATATGATGAAATTAAGGTAAAATCATTCAGATTTTCTATTAGTGCCCTCTGCTTAAGTTAACAATGTCAATAATAAGTGTACACAATTGCATATGATTATGGTCAGAATTGATAAGAAATAAGATGAAGGTCAGGTTGATCAGTTTTATAGATTTTTATGGCCAAATTTTTAAAGAAAATACAGGATTTTATATTTTTATGCATCCATTTTAACCATGTCAAAACCGACAAAAGATGTTAAAATATTTACATGTGTAGTATAGTATCTGTTGGTTCTAATAAAACCACTTGCAGTGATGCTTATTGGCCACTTACTAACAACCTAGTCTCCTTTCTCAGTTGATCTGATCCTTCAATAGGGTAGCTTCTGACTTCTAATTCATTCACCTGACCTTTCAAATGACCTTCCATTAACCCAGACTGCTGTTATTCCTGCCCACTTAATCTGTCAGTATACTATGTGATCTCATGTTTGGTGGAACATGCTATGTGAATCACGTAATTTATTTATGAGGGTTCATTTCTCTAGAGAAGATTTGCCTCTGTTACTACCAGGCATAAGGGGAGGCTACAGATTCAGGAAAAATGCAAGAAAAAGAACTGAGACAGCAAACTTGGTAGGAAAAGGCTTAACAGATTTTTAAGGGGAATTCTATTTTTATTCCATTCCACCAACAGGCAAGGCCAAAGAAGAAAACCTGCTTTAGTGCCTTCCTTAGCTAGCACTATTTTTGTTATTTTTATTTTGTTGTTTGTTTGCTATTACTGTTGAAGACCACAGCACATCCCCACCTAGACAAAGGTTCTTATCTCTTGCCCTGGAATGGCCGTCACAACTTAAGCCTATAAGTTGGATACTGCCAAATGCCTCAGAATAGCCATAGCAAGGGCTCCCTGCTCTGCTTTCCAAGCTATTTTTTTCATTTTGACCACTTTTGTTGAAATATCTCCAGTTTCTTTTATCATTCTTTTTTTTCTGCACCATCTTTAATCATCACAACTGAGAGCATTCTAATGTTAAAATATAAAACTAGGACCTAATTAACTATTCTGAGGCTAGCGTGACTACAGCAAATTAATATCCTTTTTCTGAATTATTATTGCGGTTATAACATACATTTCTAAGTGTTTATATGTATTATCTCAATTTCCATCAGTCTGTTCAACTTTACACAAGATACTTTCCTTTTCATAGTCACTTAAAATCCATATTTATAGTTTTCATTTGGGACAATACAGCCCACTGTTAATTGATTTTTTAAAAAAGAGCCTGAAGAAAATAGTAAGATAGTGGACAAGAAGCAGCCTACACAACTCCACTCAGGGAAAGGATCGAAAATGGTGAATAAAGACCCACCTTTGGATGGATTATCTGAGTGAGAGCACTGAGAACCCACAGAACCCACAGGGAAGCAGGAGGGAAGTGAAGAAAATACAAGTGAGATGAGCTGCTCATCAGGACAGGACATAATCAAGGAGAGCAGCCACACCTGGGTAAGAGACAGAGAAGAAAAGCCCAGACTCCACTCTTCCCCTGAGGATACTGCAACCAGAGCAGCAGGAGGCTAACTTGAGGCTGTGCAGCTGCCTTTCCAGAGGGAAAGGAAGGCTGGCTTGCAAACCCTGGGCACCGTGCCTGGCACCATGTAACATCCCAACTCCAGAATGTTACTTTTGCCCAGGGGTCATACCTGTGACTGCAGCCCCTCCCTTGCCCCTGCCAGAGGGAGGGAGTGGGGAATCCTGGCACTTGTGTATACCCTATGGGCAGGTGACAGGCACCACACCCCAAAGCCACCACTTCTGGGGGCCTGTGTGCATGAATATTATACCCCACAGACCTGTTCAATGCCAAGTATGTGTCCCACCCTGGTATCTGCTCTGTCTGGGGATCCTGATCCATCTGAAGCATGAGCTGTGGCCTGTAGACCTGTTCCATATAGGTGGGACACTCTACTCTGCATCCTGTGGGCCTGTGGCCCCTATATCATGAGCACCTGCTATGCCCTATGTGAGCCTTGCCTAGCCCATGTACCTGATACCTCAGCTGCTCAGACCTGCATGTGTGCATACTGTGCCCAGGGCACCTAGAACATCCCCCATGCACAGCCTGTTCTGCTGGCCAGATCCAACATGTGTGCATACCTAGCACCAGGAGCAGCCTTGCCATAGCAGACCAGTGACAAACACAGGGGAACAGAGGGGAGACACAGCAGAGCAGAAGCATTAAAGGCTCACAGTGAATCTGCCCCTGTCCTGCATTGTCAAGAATCTGGAGTAGGATCCAAGTACGCCATCCAGGGACCCATCCTTATTTTCACTCAGTAACAGAGGTTTCAGCAGAGGGGAACAGGTGTACTGTATCTGCTATCTCTTCTGAGCTAAGAGAAATGGCATTAGGTGAAAAAGCATGAGCATAAAAACTACAACATGAAAAAGCAGGCTGTCTCACCACCCTAAAAAAATCACAGTGGCTCTCTAGTAATGAGCTCCAACCAAAAGGAAATCGTTGAAATCACAGCTATGGGATTCAGATTATGGATGGCAAGTAAGATGAATGGAATTGAGGAGATGGTGGAAAATCATCTCAAAGAAACCAAAAAATAATTCAAGACATGAATGAAAAATTCACTAAAGAGATAAATAACATTAAAAAAGAGATAACAGAACTTAAAAAAAATGAAAGTTATTTAGGGAATTGCAAAATATATCAAACCAATTTAGTAACAGACTAGACAAAGCAGAATAAAGAATTTCAGAGCTTCAAGACAAGGATTTTGAAGTAACCCAGTCAGTAAAAATGCAGAAAAGAAAAGAACAAAGAAAAATGAACAACCACTGGGAGAAATAGGAGAGTATGCAAAGTGAAGTAATATAAGAATTATAGATATCCCTCCTGAGGGGGGGGAGGAGGAGGAGGAGGAGGAGGAGAAGAAGAAGAAGAAGAAGAAGAAGAAGAAGAAGAAGAAGAAGAAGAAGAAGAAGAAGAAGAAGAAGAAGAAGAAGAAGAAGAAGAAGAAGAAGAAGAAGAAGAAGAAGAAGAAGAAGAAGAAGAAGAAGAAGAAGAAGAAGAAGAAGAAGAAGAAGAAAGAAGAAGCAGCAATACGCATGGAAAACCTATATGAGAGAAGAAAAGACAAAAACTTCCCTGATCTCACCAGAGGTTTAAATATCCAGTTACAAGATGGTTATAGAACACTTGGAAGATTCATAGCAAAATAGGACATAATCAGGAAAACATATAGTCATCATCAACCTGACCAAAGTCACAGTGAAAGTGAAACTCCTACAAGCTATATGGTGAAAGCAATAAGCTACTTAAAAGGGAAAACCCATCAGACTAACAACAGACCTCTCAGCAGAGACCTTCCAAGCCAGAAGGTATTTTAATCCCAATTTCAGTCTTCTTAAACAAAATAACTTCCAGCCAAAATTTTTGTATCCTACAAAACTGTTTCATAAATTAAGAGGAAATAAAATCTTAACCAGACAAGTGAGCACTAAGGGAATTTGTCACCACTAGACCTGCCCTAAAAGAAATGCACAAAACTGCTTTATACAGAATAATTGATAACTACCAATGTAC
Source organism: Microcebus murinus (assembly GCF_040939455.1). Lineage (NCBI taxonomy): Eukaryota > Metazoa > Chordata > Mammalia > Primates > Cheirogaleidae > Microcebus > Microcebus murinus. The sequence goes on from NC_134124.1 coordinate 28,610,208, forward strand.
TAACATCTGAAAGTTAGAGCTCAAAACCCTTACAAGATTGTAGTATAAGGCTGGGCATGGTGTCTCATGCCTATAATCCTAGCACACAGGGAGGTCTAGGTGGGAGGATTGCTTGAACTCAGAAATTGGAGACCAGCCTGAGCAAGAGTGAGATCTTGACTCTACAAAAAATAGAAAATATAGCCAGACCTGGTGGCATGCACATGTAGTCCCAGCTACTTGGGAGGCTGAGGCAGGAGGACTGCTTGAGCCCAGGGATTTGAAGTTGCAGTGAGCTATGATGATGCCACTGCACTCTAGCTGGGGTGACAGAGTGAGACTCTGTGTAGAAAAAAAATAATAATAATAGTACAAGGGAGAAAACAAAGCAACTAGGTTTCATTCAACATGATGAACAGAACACAGAACATTATCTCACATATGAATATAGCATTGAATGTAATTAGTCTTAATGCTCCTTTTAAAATATATAGACTGACTGAACGATGAAAAAATACATACCAAGTATCTACTGTCTCCCAGAAAACTATCTAACTTACAAGGATACCATAGGCTCAAGGTAATAGAAGGGAAAAAATGTTCCATGAAAATGGAAACCAAAAACAAATAGGAATAACTATTTATATATCAGATGAAATAGACATTAAATTAACAATGATGAAAAAAGACAAAAACAGTCGTTATCTAATTATAAAGGGAGCAATTCAGCAAGAAGATATAACAATCTTAAATATATATGCACCTAACATAGGAGCTACTAGATTCATAAATAAAATACTACTACATCTAAACAAAGTAATAGGAGCAACACCATAATTGTTGGTGACTTCAACACTCCACTGATAGAACTGGATAGCTCATTGAAGCATAAGATCAACAAAAACATATTGGACTTAAGCAGGATCCTAGAAAAAAATACACATAATAGACATCTACAGAATATTTTACCCAAAAAGCTAGAGAATGAACATTCTTCCCAGCAGCATATAGGACATTTTCTGAGATAGATCTTATATTAGCCCACAAAATAAATCTCAGCAAATTCAGAAAAATTGAAATCATCCATATATCTTCCCAGATCACGGAGGAATTAAACTGGAAATCAACTCCAAGAGGAACTCTCAAATTTACACAAAGTCATGGAAATAAAAACCAGCTGCTGAATGATCAATGACAAATTTAAGTCAATGACAAAATTAAGATAAAAATCAAAAGATTTTTCTAACTGAATGGCAATCATGTCACAAGCATCCAAAATTTCTGGGATACAGCAAAAGCAATGTTGAAAGGGAAATTCATAGCCTTAAATGCTAACATCAAAAAGGCAGAAAGATCACAAATTAACAACCTCATTTCATACCTCCAGGAACTAGAAAAAGATGAACAAACCAAACCTAAAGCTAGCAGAAAAAAAGAAAAAATACAAAGTTCAGAGCAAAGCTAAATGAAATAGAAACCAACAAACAACACAAAGGATCAACATAACAAAAGATTCTTTCTTTGAAAAGATAAACAAAATTGATAAATCTGTATATAGACTAACTAGAAATAGAAGAGAAAGGAACCAGATAAGCTCAATTAGAAATCAAAAAAGAGACATTAAAACTGATAACACAGAAATACAAAATATCATTCATGACTACTAAAAAAATCTCTATCTACACAAATTAGAAAATGTGGAGGAAATGGATAGATTTCTGGAAACACACAGCCTACCAAGCCTGAATCAGGAAGAAACAGAAATCCTGAATAGACCAATAAGGAGTAGCAAGAATGAAGAAGTAATAAAAAAATCTACCACCACCATCATCAACAACAAAAAAGCCTCAGACCAGATGGATTGACAGCTGAGCTCTACCAGATCTACAAAGAAAAACTGGCACCTATCCTACAGAACTTATTCCATAACATCAAAAAGGAGGGATTCCTCCCTAACTCATTCTACAAAGCCATTTATCATGTTGAAAAGAGTCTGAGTGAGTTAATTTTGAGTTTTATTTTCATATTTTGCCATAATAAAATATTAATATTTGTTATGTCTAAAAGAATACACATATATTTTAGGACATTTTTAGGACACAATTCATTATGTTCTAAATGCTTAATATTCATTACTTAGCTATGTGACTCTCGAGGACAATATGATTAAGTTTGTTCAAAATTTGCAATACTGAAAACTATTAATTTCAATACATTTGTAGTTATCATGTCTGTTACTGTTTTTCCTTTCCAGATTTAGAAAATATGTAGAATATGTACAGCCACATTCATTTACAAATATCAGAAATTCAGAGATAAAAGATAAAAAGGAAACAAAGTTTATAGCCCTTAATCTTTGAAAATACTTCTCACTCTATGAATTACTACTCTTCCTTGTTTGGGCTATAAATATTCAAGTATATATATATATATGTATATAATTTTATATATTATATTTATGTTTTGTCTGAATATTTATGGCCCAAACAATAGATAATGAATGTGAGCAGACCCTCCCACATTCATATAAATGGAAATCTCTTATCAAAAGCATACTTTTGATAATTTGCATGGGTTTTTTTGTTTATAATTTGATAATAGATTTAAATCTTTTAAAAAATGAAACAAATAATTCTGTCTGAAATCAGGAATATTTTTGGCAGGCATCAGGACAATACCAATTTAAGTCCTTCACACAATACTCTTTTCACAATTCAACTTGACCTTGAATGTGATAGCTTTTCTAACAGCAAGTGCTGTTCTTAAATATATGATGCCTACCGTGTTGTCAGGTGGGTGTCAGATCTGAAATGTGCAAAATGAGGAAGAGACTTGCAGCCAGGTGGGGTGTAAAGTTTGCGAAGGCCAGATCCAATCTTGTTGCAATGAAATGTTAACTTGAATGGATCGTTAGCCATAAAAATGTCCCCACCTTGTACTCAGCTATACATACCTAAATTCAACTTGTTAATGCAGGCTCCACTTCTTTGCTTAAGGTGAAATTCACATGAACTATAAATACTTGATCAGGAATATTTCCCTGATCTTGCCTGGGAGAAAGATCCAGGGAGAGGAAATCATAGGCTAGAAGCATCCTGCTGACCAATTGTGTCTGTAGTGCAGAAATGAGGAAAGAAATGAGACATCATTAAGCTGCATGGAGAATTTACGCTTCTTGACATCTGTTTCCCTTTAAAGACCTCTTAATAGTGTTGGTTTATTGTACATTCATTTCCTACCAAAGGGGAAAAAAAAATCTTCCAGCCAAAGGAAGCAATCTCCTTTCTCTGTTTTCCATTTAGAAAGCTCTGATGTTAAGTCCCAGGCAATGTTGAAATTGGTGAGATTGTTTGCAGTAGTAGGACCACAAGCATCAGCAGGTTCTTATAAGTCAGGCTGCAACCTGAGTTAGAACCAGAACCGTAGGAGAATAATTCAGGATAGACTTGGAAAACAGCTGGAGACCTGCATCCAGATAAGTAAGACTAGGAGAGGACTGTGCCATTTCCAAAAAAACACAACTAGGCAGTGAAACTAGGCAGAGCATCCTGGAAAAATTTTGAGATTAGAGGGGTAAAGAATTTTTCTTAAGATCACATAACATGCTATCACTAAATACAAAGGCAGGTGCTTGTTTATGCCTTTCTTGGCATAAAGGAAACCAGAGCAAACAAAAACAAAACGGTGGATCAGATTGAGACAAAAGTTCTGACAGTGGCACATTAAGAGCACAGCTTAGAATGTATTTTTTCCTTCAACAAGTATTTATTGAGCCACTAATTTTTGGTCCAGATACTTACTACACAAAGAGCTGGAGAGACTATAGTGTATAGGATCAGACACAATCCCTGGAATTCTACTTTAGTAAAAATAAATAAATAAATAAAAGAAAAATACCAAGAATTACACATATAAATAAAAAAATTAGCACACTGCTATTGCTAGGAAGGAGAGTGGGGTGATGAGAGATTATGATGGGGAGATCACACTTAACTAAATACAGAGAACACTCCCTTGAGAGACTGAGTTTTGAATTGAGATGGAAAGGAAAAAGTAGGAGTTTGTTAGGCGAAGGAGGGAAGGAGGGAAGATAGGTCTGGATGGAGAAAACTGCCTGCCAAAGCCCCTGTGGCTGGAGGCAGCACATCAGTTAAGGCTAAAAAATATCTAGAATGGCTAAAGCTAACAAATGAAAGTGAGTTAAAAAAGAGATGAGGATCCAAAGTCTGATTATTCAGGCTTTTATAAGTCACATAGCAAAACTTCATCAGTATCTTAAGAGAACTAGAAGTTGAACTTCAAAGGGACTGGATATTGGTAAAAGCAGATCTACGGCTCCTGGTAAGGTGGCTCTTTGCAGGAGCAGAGAGAAGTGATGGTGACAGGCTGACCCAGGGTTCTATTGGACGAGACTGAAAGAATGGGAAAATATGAGACACATTTGGGAGAAAAATTCCATATGCAAATAGATGCAACCTCAACCAGATAAACACCCTCCTCCCGCTGCCACCAAATAGCAACATTTGTCAGAGGTTGCTCAAAGCACTAGGGCCAGTACTTCTTGAAAATAAATGTAAAATGTCACTCTGTGGTTTAGCCTCAGAATTTTTAAATGGTTCTTATTGCGATAAGTATAAATCTTAGCACAGAAACCGCAGGTGCAAGGAGGTCATTGAAAATACCAGGAAAAGAGAAAAGTACGTTGGGCAGAGAGGGGAGCAAAAAGGCTTCAGCAGGAATTATTTCTTCTCTCTATGTTTCTTCTCCTGGAGTGCATGTAAGTAAAATTCCCTGCCCAAGCTCTGCATGATTGTGTGAATGGAGATGGAGGACAAGGGTGGATAAATGGTGACAAATGACAGAGAGAACTAAAACACCCTGAAATCCTGCTACATCGTTTGGCCTTATCAGGAGGCTTATAAGAAATACAGAATCTCTGGCCCAAATTTAAACTCACTAGATCAGAATCTGTATGTTAATAGATCTCCAGGTGATTTGGATGCACATTCAAGTTTGAGAATCACTGTTTTGAAAACATAGAATAAGCATCTCCAAGAGATCTGGCGTGGGGTCCTGTGCTCTGACATCTGATTTTGCAAACTGTAGTTCTTTTGCTGCACAGCCTTCTCCAACACACACATTCCCACAAAAAGATCTAATGCTTATTTTTAAGTACTGTGTGCATGCTTCAACACTGCCTTAGTCTTCTATCTGTTTGATGTTATTCAGAATCGCAATGAAAGAAGAGCAAACCAAATTTTGAAAATGACAATGCACAAAAGTAAAATTGATAGTAATGACAAATGAAGAAGGAAAACATAAGTCAGATCTCTCATTTAATAAAAAGAAAGTCTCACCTAGTAAGCTGAGAAAGAATATGCTGCTAACCCTAAACTTAAGGTAGAAGATCAAAGGCCTTCTTTCAGGTTGTCTATGGAGGTTCTTGCAATTTTCCCATTTTTCCTTCAAAAACAAATTGGCTGCTATTTCAGTTATCTACTTCTGCATAACAAACTCCACCAAAATTTAGTGGTTTGAAATAATTTATCGTCTCTCATGGTTCTGTGGGTTGAATGGGCTCATTTAGGTGGTTTTAGCTTGTTTCCTGTCCCCCTCCAGCCAAATGGGAGTCTGAGTTGGGTACAATTGACTAGACCCTATGTCTAAGGTGGCATGTCATGTGACTGGTATTCATGCTAGTTTTCTCACGGTGGGGTGTTGATCAGTACGGCTAAACATGGTTTCTGCCTGTCCTTGGCTTCTTTTTGCAAGAGAGGAAGGAGGAAGAGAGGAGAGGAAGGAAATGAGGGGAGGGTGGGAGATAGGAGAGGGAGAGTGAATGGGAGGGAGGGAGGAAAAGAGAAAGAGAGGTATTTGTAAAGAACACTAGAGAAACTTAAGCAGAATTTCCACAGGTAGGACAGAATATATAATCACTACAAATTAGATCCTGTTTTTCACCCCTCCCTAAATATAGATTTCATTTGCATCATCATCTCATCTGCTAAATGTCATTTTTAAAATGTGAATTTTTAAATGTCAGCTAACAGGGAAGTTTGACTACTCAATCTCTCCTGTTATTCTGATTCTACCAGTCTATTATTAAGGACATTTTAGCAGTTGATTGCTGATATTTCTAATTAAGCCTTGGTTTGTGTAAATTGATTTAAGGTGACATAATTTGAAAACACACACACACACACACGGTTTCTAAACATGTGGCTTTGGTTATATATCTCCTTCTTGGGCAAAATGCATTAAGCCTATTTATACAAAGAAATATAATTGGAATATAATTGCAGAAACTTCCACTGGGCCACAAATTACATGCTCTTAAAGATGACTGCTCAGGGGGTTCATAGAAGAAATTTTGCTTTGGATGGAAAAATGAATGAGAGACCTAAACAAACAAGAAAATTTCTAAAGTCTTTCTAACTCAGTGATCCTATCCTTCTAGTGTCTTTTCAACATTTAACTTGAGCAAATCATCACGGGCTCTCTCTTTGGTTCAAGCCGGTTGGATGCTTTATAAAAGAGACTCAATTAATTGCTGTTTCCATTGTCAGTATCAAATTATCTATCCTGTGAAAAATCTGACTCTCTAATTAATGTTGTAGCATATGTGCATTAATCTGTCTGGTCCTCCAGTTCTCTAATGAGACACAAACTCACTACAAGATCTTTCTTAAGAAATAATAAACTGACTGACTCAGCATGACACCATCACCTAATTAATAAAATGGTGACAATTTTGAAATCCCTGTGCTGTGATTTTTTCTTAAAGAAACATGTTTCGCAGATTTGCAAAGGGACAGAAGAAAGGATGTAAATTTAGCTGTTTGTAACCTTTGACTAAACAAACGAGAGGTTACATGGAATCAATACTGCCAGAAAGAATTTCCCCCAGTCTGGAAATGCAAGAAAATAAATCTGTATCAGAGAAAATGGTCTGTTTATAGTGACATCTAGTGGTGTTCGTTTTCATGCTCGCCCATTCCTAAATGAATTCCCCAGCAAGATATCAAATACATAAAACTTATTATTTTATTATTTTTATCAATACAAACAAATAACTAATAGGACATGCAACTGGAGCAACAAGAATAAATATTTCAGAAAGCTACATGAATTAGCATCAACTGAGGATCTGAAGAACCTGTTTTTGCAAGTGGTATGAGTGAATGGATTATAACTGTAATGCTGACCCCAAGAAGGATAATAATGCCTGTCCTTACATCTAATTAGGTGTATTTCTTGGTGTTTAAATGTGTGACCATGAATTTTTTTCATATCTTTTTTTTTTTGGATGAATCAGGAGATTCATGGTGGAAATAACTGTGTGAAAAAATGAATCATCTCGTGGCAGATTTATCTTAAGCTAAGATAACTAAAATGACTACATTCTCAAGGGGCTATCTTGCAGAATACTGACAACCTCTGTTATCTGATAGTTTATACTGGAAGAGTCTGACTCACTAGGCTACAAGTATGTGTGCATGTGCTTTTTTGTGTGTATGCATAGGAGCACAACATGGCTATATCATAAATTTACCATGACACTTAGGGTAGAATTTTTGTTTCAAACACATTTTTTAAATGGTAGAGATTAAAAGAAGAGTATAATTTTACAATAAAATAAACTATAGGACTTTGAGATAGTAAACAAATAATGTTAAAAGTTCTAGGCTTGTTACAATCAAAGGGATTTGTGAAATTGCTAAATAATATTCCATCTAGCTACTCCAGAAGAGAAGAAATGTTGACAAGCAGAACTTTTTTTCAGAGGAAAGTTTTGCTCTGCACCAGTTCTGACACCTGTCCTTCTGGAAGAGGCCACAGAGAAATGAAACCTCTGCATGACTCTTATGGCTTCTGGATCACCTTAGGGCAGATCCTGTTCATTACAGACAGACGCCTTCACTCAAGAATACACTCAACTAATACATGTGGCTACTCATGTGCCAGCCACAGTGAATAAGGCTGAACCAGTGCTACAAGCTCTTGATTCTTCAAATCCATGTCTTCACTTTTTTAGCAGGAAGATGTCTTCCCTCCTGTCAACCAATCTCTGTCTCCAGCACAGCCCCTAGGACTTTCTGCAGTTTGCATCAATATTATATGATATTAAACATAAAGTTTCAGTGTCCTTGAAGTGTATGTCTGTCCACTTGTACCCCTGCACTTCAAGGAACATAGAAACTGCTTTGACCTTTGAATCCGTCTCTTCTCTTCACAAGATGAGTCCCTTGCAGCCTGACACAGCAAGCATTACTTTCAAAGCCCGTCATTCTCTTTACTCTCCCTAGTGATAACCATTCTGCCTGCAAGTGTCATGGGTGAATATTTTGAAGACCAAATGTGACAATAATACTTCCAAGTTCCACTCTGAGCATTTTGGAGAATACCTTCTCCCTAGAATATATAATAAAGTGAAATAACTTGACTTTTTCAGAGTGTAAAATTTATCATCAAGGTATAAATTAGTTATACAGTGGCATGATTTCAATACCACATCCTGCCCACAGAAGGGAATTACGGTAAACAGATTCATAGAATTTCTAGCCTAAAAATATGTCTGGGTGTAGAGCATAGCCACAGGCAGATTTCAGAAGTCTTTTAAATATACGAATTGGAAATGCTTCATACATGTACCTAAGGATAGGAGGAAAAAAGTTTACTTTTAACATCTATCCACAGGCTTGAATTTCACTGACTTTCAGAATCTTCCTAAAGGAAAAATATTAAAATTCAGTAAAAATATTCAGTGATGCAACATGTCCAACATTCAGTGTACAACTGCAACCTTAAGGACAAGTGTAGTACCTTTCCATCAGCTTTGGTTTTACTGCGTGCTGAAAAATGTAGCCACTGCCTGGCAAAGTGTCATCTTTTCTAGTTTAAAAGAAAACAAAAGATCAGTAAGATTTTGTTAGCCTGACAGTGGGCAGAGTCTTTGCAATATTTTGTAAAAGGCATATTGTTAGTAGCATACAGTCAATAGTACTTAGAAGTGTGTACATTATGTATTGAAATTTATCAGCTATAATTTTAAGTAAGTAATAGGATATTTATCTTAACTATCATGCCACCTAAACCATCACAGTCCTGCATTAAATATTGTAATAAATATTGCCAATGTCTTTTATTGCTTTACTCAGAGAAAAATCAGCCATGTGTAACTCTCCTATCTTTCCTTTTTCTAGCTGTCTTACTCTGCTTTTGTTTCATTTAGCTGGAAGCTTCAAGTTGCATAAGTCCAATCTAAACCTCAGCTGATAGTCATCTTTCTAGGGATGACCAAGCTTTCAAGTTGAGAGTGAATTCTGTCTTCTCCATGAAGGATTCCCTGATTATTCTAGCCTGGTAGTTTGCAACTCAGATTACATGTTAGAATAGCAAAAGGAACTTTGAATGTATTATTTAATAATTCATATATTATTTAATATATAATTTATATATGACTTAATTACATATATTTAAATTTATATTGAATATTATGCATTCATACATATGTGTGCATATGTGTTTATGTGTGTGTGTATGTATGTTAATATATATGTATAACCAAGCCTCCACTCAGATAGTCTGATTTAATTCTTGTTCTGGGGTGAAACTTGGGCAAACCTATTTTTAAAAGGTCCATGGTGATTCTAATTGTGTAGCCATGGTTGAAAATTCTGGCATCTTGTTTCTGCTCTCATTTTTCTGTTTTTGGGAGGTGGAGAGGGAGGAATGGTTGATAAAAGCCAGTAATATACAATCCAAAAGATAGAAAATATGTACAGTCAAAAAATAAACCTCCTTCTTTACCCTAATTGCCAGCTACTCAGCTGCTTTCCTCAGATGCAACTCCTATTACCAGCATCTTGTATCTCCTCCCAGGGATAATGTATTCACAAACAAATATGAATATTCTTTAGCAACTCTTCCTACTGCTCCTCCTCCCCCTCACTACTCGAAAGATAAGATGCTGTACAGATTCGTATGAATATTGCATTTTAAAATACTTTACAGTACATATTAACACCTTTCTTTATCAGAACATACAATTGTGTTTTCTTCTTTTTAACAAAGGCACAATTCTCCACTCTATAAGTAGAGCATAATCCAAGTAACTTGTCCCTGTTGCAGTATTTCAATCTATATATTTGCCTATTCAACATTATAACGTGTGCAAGAATATTTGCAGAATAAATTCATGGAGTGGAAGTGCTAGATCAAATATTTTTTTATTTCTCTCCATTTGCTAGTTAACACTAGATCACCCTCTAGAACAATTGGATCACTGTGATTCCCACTGGAAAAATACAAGAACCTTTTTTATCTCGTGTCCACCCAGTATATCAATGCTATTTCAATGACTAACAATCTGATAGGTGTAAGAAAAAATATTTAATTGTGGTGCTAAATATCCATCTCTTCTCAGGGATGAAGTTGAAGACATTTTCTTATGCTTAAAACCCATTTGTAGTTCATCTTTTCTCCACTCTTCATATCCTTCAAATATTTTTCTATTTATTTGATAATTTTTAACCCATCGATTTCAATGTTTATTTTATATGTTGACAAAATCATTCTTCTGTTTTGAGTGACATATGGTGTTGTCATTTCGCCCACATAGAATTTTCTTTATTCTTCTGTGAGTAAATGTCTTAATTTGTTTTTCATTGCCTGGGTTTTAGACATAATAGAAAGGATGCCTGTATCCTAAAATTATTCAAGCATCATAAATGCTTCTTGTGTTTTTATAATTTAACTTTTACATCTAAATATTTGACCCCTAAATTTATTAGTGTTAATTAGCATTTCATGTTTTTCTTTTTAATATTTTAATTATTTCCATGCTGCTTCCTTCTGAATTGAATTTCAGTTGTCATATAAAGACTAATACAATATAATAGGCAGAATTAGTTAAAAATAAATGAGAACAATGAAAGAAAGAAAAATAGGCAGACATATGTGAATTTAGTATACAAATTGCATGCAATATAGAAAAAAAATCTATCTGAAACTGGACCACAAATTTGTCTATAAACTGATAGACAATGTGAGAAGGAAATACAACTGGTTCACAGTACCATGAAAATTAACACACCCCACGCATACACACACACCCCAGTTTGTCAATGAAATCACAAGTGTGCTTTTTAATAAAAAGACTGACACTAAATAATAACTTTTTGTTATCATAGACAATAATTGGCATTAAATTTCATTCAGCACCATCAGATGAGGGATCTTGTCTATCTTATTCACATCTGTGTTCCTAGCATTTTGAATAGTGCCTAAACCATCACCATGTTTCCCCAAAAATAGGACAGGGTCTTATATTTATTTTTTCTCAAGAAGACACCCTAGTGCTTATATTCAGGGTATGTGTTATTTTCCCCTCAAAGCCTCAGCTTGTAGCACACACAGGATGGCCGGGACCTGACAGGGGGAGCTCACCTTGTTGGTGGGGCTGCCCGCACCTTTCTGGTCACCTCTGGGATAGGAGCTGTCACTATGGGGCAGATGAGAAGGGCTGCTCATCTCTAGCGCTCCGCAATGAAATGCATGGGTTGTGCAGATATGCCGCGTAGCCACGCCCATCACTAGGTCTTATTTTCGGGGTAGGGCTTATGTTGTGCAAATCCTTAGAAGTCCTGCTAGGGTTTATTTTATGGGTAGGTCTTATTTTCGGGGAAACATGCTAGATATGTCTTGAATTAATGAATGAATAGGGCTTATGATAGTTTTTGATAGAAAGTAGTTTAGGAGGGTAGGGCTACATGATTATAAATCTTTTAAAAATAATGTGACCTGTAAAAGTTCTAGTATGAATAGCCATGGGAAAATGCATTAACTGAGTACAGTCTTTCTAGAAAGTGACAGGATACTATTACTTCAAGCTAAATGCTAATTGTATTTTATAAAATGGCTTAGTTTCACTGGGTCTTTGGTGACTAGAAGTAGAAAATATTTGACTAGGTTAGTATTATATTTCTAGGTAAAGTAAAACATTATTCCACTTAATTTTTCATATGGTCATGTCCCAATATCATACCCTTGTTGAAATCATAACACTTACTTGACTCTCCATTCTGTAGGCTTTGTAAATGTAATTCCTCTTCTTCCAGATAAATTATAATAGTAAGATTACTAGTCATCTTATTTTAACTTTCCATTTATCATACTTTTCAAAAATGTTCTGCTCTCTTTTAGATGGATTTGTCATCTGTTGATTTAGAAATTACAAAAACTGTGCCTATTCTTCTGGTGGTTGTCCTTTACACAGACCTCCACATATATTTAGGTCTATTGATTTGTTATATTTACCAAAATCTGTAAAGTGTTTTTTTTAACACATTAAAAATGTTTATTCTCTGTTTTTTTCTTATATGCAATGTTAATATTGAAATTTTTATTGCCAATTAGGTGGTCTATCTTTCTGTACAAGAGTTTTTAGAATCATATTTTTGTCTTTGGTGTCTGGTGCTCTTAAATGTCATTATAATGTGCCTATGATATGGACACATCATATATAATCAGCACTTTATCAATAGTGTATATCTGAGCTCTGTAATTTTTTTCATATAATAATGTGTTAGTCTGCCCAGGTTGTTGAAACAAAACACCACAACCTGGATGGCTTTCACAACAGAAATTTATTTTCTCACAGTTCGGTAGGCTACAGGTCCAAGATCAAGGTCCCAACAAATTCAGTTTCTGATGAGGGCCCTCGCCCTGATTTGCAGGCTGCTGCCTTCTGGCTGGGTCTTCCCATGGACTTTCCTTAGTGCATGTGCACAGACAGGAAGACAAAGAGAGAGAGGGAGAAAAAACTAGCTTTTTTCTGGTATCTCTTCTTGCAAGTATACTAATCCTATCAGATCAGAGCCCTACCTTTATGACCATATGTAACCTTGATTACTTCCTTAGAGGCTCCATCTCTAAATACAGCCACCCTGGTGATTAGGGCTTCAACATATGAATTCTAAGGGGACACAAACACTCAGTCCATAGCAAGTAGGATTTTCTTTTCCAAATATTTTTCTCTCCACCTCACCCCCACACTTCCTTTCCTCCTTCCCTCTTCCCCCTCCTCACTTTCTGGCTCTTTTTCACTTTGACTTGCTTTCTTTCTGTTGGACCTCTACTCTCCAGAATTGCTACTTCTAAACTCCAGATGTCTTTAAGTTGTTTTTGTTTGTTTGTTTGTTTGTTTGTTTGTTTGTTTGTTTGTTTAATCTCTGCTATTTTCTGGTTTAGGTTGTTGTTTTCTGTTTTACCATGATTTTCCAACTTCATCAGCTCTATATTTTGGGTAATGTATCCTACCTGTTTTTTTTTTTTAATTCAACTACTGTATTCTAAAGTTACAATTTTTATTTTAATAAGATTCTTTTCTTTCTCCACATTGGTATTATAATCTCTAATTTCTATTACTAGTTTATGCTTATTTTCTAATATTTATTCTGTTCTGCTAATTCTGCTCCAGTAGATTTGTCACCTTTCTTTTAGAGCAATGATTTTTGCCCTTGGCTGTATACTATAATCACCAGGGGAGCTTTCAAAACTGAAGTCTGGGAACCAGTGCTCAGATATTTAGATCATTGCTCTGTGACTCTACTGTTTATGTCTTAGAATTTTTTTTAAGCAACTCAATTCTACTGGTCAGTCAATAATCATCCACACTGTTTATAATGATTGTGCTTTTCTTTTAGGTCAGGAGTGTGTTGGGGTAGGTTAATTAGGTACTCAGTTAATGTGCATGAGGGAAGGTTATAAAATGAGGCTGGCTAGACCTGCCTGTTGGTTTTAGGAAAAGGAAGTGATGGAGCACCAGGAAAGAGAGCCCCCCATTCCCTCTGAGCCCTTGCTGATCATTCTCTATTGCTGTCCTTTTCTTTGCCAGCTCATCCATCTGGTGAGGAATTTACCTTTAAATTCTTAGAAATAATAAGAAGCTTTGGGAGAAGACCATCACCTTAGGTTGCAATTCACCATGTCTGAGGCATTAGAGTGAGGAGAGAGGAGAAGTGGATGTTCTTTGTCATCTCGATGGTGGTATCGCACATCTTAATCAAGCAGGGTTTTCAACCTGCCTGGGTAAGGTTCATACCTGAAGTAGTTGTTACTCTAGATCTCTTTAGCAAAAGACAGGTAATGACTTACTCTAGTGCTGAGAAGACAATTTAAGAGCCTTCCTTATGGCAAAGGTTTTCAAATTTAAATGTATATCACAATCACTTGGCGAGCTTGTTAAACACAGATTACTGGCCCCCCTACACTCAGAGTTTCTGAAACAGTACAGTCTGGGTCAGGGATGTAAAATTTGGATTTGTCCAGTGTGGCTGATACTGCTGGCCTGGACACCACACTTGGAGAATCATTGCCTTAAATCTCTCCTTTAGCCCAGGCTGCAATGAATGCTCCCATCCCTGCCCACAATCAGATACATTCTCTTTCCCAACAACTTTCTTTCTATCTAGTGATTTCTTATATTTATTTATTATATTTTTATATTTATTATATTTATTTATTTCTTATATTTATTTCTTATATTTATTTATTTCTTATATTTATTCATTTTTGGTCTTTTTTATTAATGTTATATGGTTTTCATTGTTAATTCCTATGATTATGTTCCCCTCTTACCTTTGTAGATTTCTCAAGGTTGACTTTGGAGAGAAGACCAAGAGTCCATCTTATTTGCACTCTTAGTAAAAACCATGTTTTCTTATTATAATTTTAAATGTTGTTTATGTTTTCTAATTATATACATTATAGAAAATATGGGTGAATAAAAAACTTAAAAAATAAAATTTACCTATAATTCTTCAACTCTAGGAAAGCAACTCCTTTTTTCATTTAAATCTTTCCATCTCTCTTTGTAAAAGTATTTGGTGACTTAACAGATTGTAGATTATGAATGAGGAGTTTTGACATGAATGGACATAATTTGACTTTTTTATTTCCTGTATGAAATGTTAAAATAAAATACTGAATGGAAATTCTGAATATGACTAATGTTCTACTCAATAAATGTCCTCTCTTAAAGTGTTTCTTAAATGCAGGCCTTTGAAAAAAGACTAACATGGTTATAATTGGGTGTGCATTAGCCAAGCAGTCAAGGGTTTTTGAGTATGGGTTTTGAGAAATTGAAAGTTACGCTATAAAGTCAAAATTGAATTGTAAGAGCAAACAGTTTTATGTTTTAGAGCTAATTGATCTCTTAATATGTTTGACTGTTGTAACATAAATTTCTATAATCTCCGCCATCTTTTACTTTAACTTATTCTCTCAAGTTGTAGGAGCATTCCTTTGGTAGAAAAAAATTATAAGATGCATGCTTGAATTGTGGCCATCACTATCATGCTTACTGGTAATAATAATGCCATACTCCTGAAATACCAGAAGCCACTAGGCTTTCACTGCTAATAAGTGACTACTGAAAGCATATAAATTGCATAATTATGTAGCTTGAAGCAGTAGAAAAAGTACTATTTAATAATTTTGTTTACCTTTCCTATTTGCTATTTGTTTTCTTTCATGGTGTAGCAGCAACCTTTGGAATAAACACGACATGGAAATTAGCTAGAGCCAGATTCTTGGCAATCGATTAATGCATGGCCTATGCAAAAAGTCACTGACTTTTTAAATACAATTTATACCATTCTGGGTGATAAATAATAATAACAATATCAACTGGTAGCATTTATCATAGACTTCTCTAGTAAAAGCACAATGCTGTATTCATTCTTTGTCTTATCTTGCATTAATATAATACAACGTAATAGAGTAGACCTATCGCTAAGATGGAGGTCATATATTTGCATTAACCCTTAATTTATTTATTCAACAATTATTTATTAAGAGCCTAGAGTTTGCTAGGAAATATGAGAAAAGCTGTAATCCTGAGTTAGACACTTTTATCTTGGAGTTTACATACTAGTGGGGTGAAATAAAATATACAGAAGCAGTAAATAAATAAACTAGCCAATTGTAAATTAAGAAAAGTAAATTAAGGAAAGTACTTAAACAAAAAAAATAGGGTAGACTAGAGAGGTGTAGGTAAAATGGGTAGAGAGGAACTCTTTTAAGAGATGATATTTAAACTGAGACTTACAGGGTAAGAAAAATCTAGGCACATGTTCACTGGTGTCTCAGGTAAGTGAATAGGTTTAGAGGCCATGAAATGAGAATGATCTTGGGACGTTTAATTTCATTGTGGTTAAAGAACATATTTTGTTAGATTTTGGTTCTTGTATCTTGTTTTAATTACAATTAATATAATCATATACTTTGATGAATGTTCTATGTACACCTGGAAAGAATGTATGCTCTGCTGCCACTGGCTGTTCTGGAGTGTCAATTAGATACAGCTGGCTGATGGTATTTTTCAGTTCTATATATTTGCTGATTTTCTTTCTGTTTATTCTATCAATTATTAAGAAAAGAGCATTGAAGTCCCATATCCATATCTTCTTTTGGTTCTATCAGTTTTTGTTTTATTATTTTGAGGCACTCTTTTTAGGTGCAAAAACATTTAGGATCATTATGCTTTCTTGGTGAATTGACTATTTTGTTATATAATCTCCATCTTATATCGTTAATCTTCCTTGTTTTTTAGTCTATTTAATATTAATGTGTAGCTACTGAATATTTCTTTGATTCATGGTTATATAGCATTTTCATTTTTTGCTATCTATTTACTTTTAATCTAATTACATGTAAAGTAGTTATTGTGGATAGATAAATAAATGTAGGTCTTTTAAAAAATCTTTTCTGACAATCTATTTTAAATGATGACTAAATTATTTACGTTTAATACAGTTATCAATGTATGAATTTAGGCCTACTGTTTTAATATTTGTTTTCTATTTTTCCTCTGATTTCTATTCTTCTGTTTCTCTTTTCCTGCCTTCTTTTAGATTATTTAAACAATTTTTTAGTATTTCATTTTCATTTATCTATTGAGTTTTTGAAGATATCACTCTGTATGGTATTTTTTTTAGCTTCTCTATAGGGATTATGACAAATATATTTACTTTTTTATATGCTACTTAGAATTAATATTTTACCACTTTAAAGAGTAAAAAGAAAATTTACCACAATATACATAAAATTACTGTCCTCCTTTTATGTTATAGTTTTCATATATTACCACTCCATATATTAAACATGGAATTCAAAAATGTAATAATTTTTATTTTCAATCACTGTGCGCATTTTAAAGAACCAAGGAGGAGAAGAATAGTCTATTTTCATCAGGTATCTACCATTTATTTTAATCTTTCTCTTTTTTTTTCAAGTATTTCAATAAAATTAAGGGGTACAAGTGTTTTCTGTTATATGGATGAATTGTATCATGCTGAAGTCAGGGCTTTCAAGATACTTATCATGGGAATAGTGTACATTGCACCCGATAGATAGATTTTTATTCCTCATCACCCTTCCACTCTGCCCCTTCTTAGTTTACAATGTCGATTATACCATTTTATTATCATATATATGTGTGTGTGTATATATATATATACATATATATATATATCTCATTTAGCTCCCACTTATAAGTTGGAAAATATGGTATCTCTTTTTTCCATTCCTGAGATACTTAGAATAATGGCCTCCAGTTCCATCCAAGTTGCTGCAAAAGACATAATTTCATTCCGTTTTATGGCTGAGTAGTATTCCATAGTGTATTATTCCATGTAGTATTCCACATTTTCTTTAGCTACTCATCAATTTATGGGCACTTCCATTGATTCTGTAACTTTGCAATTATGAATTGTGCTGTGATAAACATTTGGGTGCACGTGTCTTTTTTATAAAATGATTTATTTTCCTTTGGGTAGATACCCAGTGTGGAATTGCTGGATTGAATGTTAGGCCTATTTACAGTTCTTCAATGCATCTCCACACTGTTTTCCATAGAGGCTGTACTAGTTCACATTCCCACCAACAGTGTGTAAGTATTCCCTTTTCACCACATCCACACCAACAACTATTATTTCTTGACTTTTTAATAATGCCCATTCTGACACGGGGGTAAGGTGATATCTCATTGTAGTCTTAATTTGCATTTCCCTGATGATTAGTGATGTTGAACATTTTTTATATGTTTGTTGGTCATTTATCTTTCTTCTTTTGAAAAAAGTTCTGTTCATCACGTTTGTCTGACACACAAAAGGCCCCTGGTTCATAACTTGGTAGAAACACCAATAATAAAAATTAAAAAATAAATAAATATATAAATAAAAATCTGTTCATGTCTTTCATCCACTTTTTGATAGAGTTACTTGTGTTTTTCTTGCTGATTTGTTTGAGTTCTGTATAGATTTTGGATATTAGTCCTTTGTCGGATATATACTTTGCAAATACTTTTTTTCCTATTATGTAGGTTGTCTATGTACTCTGTTGATTATTTCCTTTGCTGTGTAAAAAGTTGTTTGTTTGGTTAAGTCCCGTTTATTTATTTTTCTCATTGCTGTATTTGCCCTTGGGACTAAGTCATAAATTATTTGCTTAGGCCAATGTCCAGAAGAGTTTTCCCTTTGTTTTCTTCTAAAAGTTTTATGGTTTCCAGTCTTACATGTAAGTCTTTAATCCATCTTGAGTTACTTTTTATATATAATGGGAGATAGGTATCCAGTTTCATTCTTCTACATGTGGCTATCTAGTTTTCCCAGCACCATTTATTGAATAGGCCATCCTTTCCCCAGTGTATGTTTTTGTCTGCCTCATTGAAATCAGATGGTTGTAGCTCTCTTTATTTCTGAGTTCTTTATTCTGTTCCATTGGTCTGTGTGTCTACTTTTATACTGCTGCCATACTGTTTTGGTTACTATAGGCTTGTAGTATAATTTGAGGTTGGGTATTGTAATGCCTCCAGATTTGTTCTTTTTGCTTGGGATTACTTTGGCAATTTGTGCTCTTTTTTGGTTTCATATGAATTTTATGATTATTTTTCCTAGATTTGTGAAAAATGACATTGGTATGCTGATGGGAATTATACTGAATGTGTAAATCACTTTGAGCAGTGTAGACATTTTAACAATGTTGATTCTTCTAATCCATTAGCATGGGATAGTTTTCCATTTGTTTGTGTCATCTATGATTTCTTTCATCAGTCTTTTATAGTTCTCCTTATATAGACCTTTCACCTCCTTGGTCAACTATGTTCCTGGGTATTTTATTTTCTTTGCAGCTATTGTATATAGTATTGAGTTCTTGATGTGATTCTCAGCTGGACTATTATTACTATATAGAAAAGCTACCAATTTGTGTACATTAATTTTATAATCTGAGATTTCACTGAATTTATTTATCAATTCTAGGAGTCTTTTGGTGGAGTTTAGGGTTTTTTAGATATAAGTTTATGCCATTGGCAAATAGGGAATATCTTGCTAGATCAAATGGTAGTTCTATTTTTAGTTCTTGGAGGTATCTCCGTACTACTTTCCATAGAGGTTGTAATAGTTTCCAGTCCCACTAACATTTGTTGTTTTGAGACTTTTTGATACCAGCTATTCTCACTGGAGTTAAGTAATATCTTGTTGTGCTTTTTATTTGCATTTCCCTGGTAATTAGAGATGTTGACCATTTTTTCATGTTTGTTGGCCATTAGTCTGTCTTCTTTGGAAAAGTTTCTGT
This sequence comes from Microcebus murinus, assembly GCF_040939455.1. NCBI lineage: Eukaryota > Metazoa > Chordata > Mammalia > Primates > Cheirogaleidae > Microcebus > Microcebus murinus. Next base: position 28,629,825 of record NC_134124.1, read on the forward strand.
TCATGTTTTTTGCCCACCTTTTAATGATGGTGTTTGATGTTTGTTTTGCTGATTTGCTTGAGTTCTTTATAGATTCTAGTTAACAGCCTTTTTTGGATGCATAGCATGAAAGTATTCTCTCTCATTCTGTAGGTTGTCTATACACTCTAATGATTGCTTCCTTAGCTGTGTAGTAGCTTTTTAATTTGATCATGTCCCATTTATTTATTTTGCTGTTATTGTGATTGCTTTGGGGGTCTTCTTCATAAATTATTTGTAATTTTGTCCCTTAGGTTTAAGTCTGTCATCCACTGTGAGTTAATCTTTGTGAGTGGTGAGAGGTATGGATCCTGTTTCAGTCTTCTACATGTGGCTATCCAATTTTCCCAGCACCATTTATTGAAGATGGATTCTTTTCCTCAGTGTATGTTTTTGTCTGCTTTGTCAAAAGTCAGATTGCCATATGAGGATGGTTTTAGATCTGGGTTGTGAAACATAAACCCCTACTTAAATCATAAGAAGAAAGCTGATTTTTCTTTTTCTTTTAGTAGACTATCAACCTATTTAGACTTATGGAATATGTTCTGATCTGCCTTCTTTGGATTGTGGTTTCAATGTCAGTACAATTTTCTAAAGTGTTTGCAGTGCTATTTGGATCTGTTTTTGTGTGCATTTTCTAGTAGCCATTCTAGTTCTGGGTGATGTTCTCCATAGAATTTAAATATTCAAAGCCCTGCAATCTTATTTATGGTCAGATCCTTACATGTTCAGCTCAGAATTTAGTCCAGGAGTTCACACAAAACTTTATGGGAATTAGGATTAAAATATCTCCTTCTCTCTCTCACTCCCTCCTCTCTGAGATCTCTTTGATGCTGCTCACTTTCCTGGAGGCTCCCTTCCAGATCCTGTGTTCAGAGAGCTTGACCTTTTATTTACCTGTTCTTCCATGCATTTCCCATAACTGAGTCTTCATTTGGAGCCAAATAGTAGGAGGATAGCAAGTAAAGGAAGGAAGAGATATCCTTCCTTTGTTCTTGGGATCATGACTCTTCTCTTATAAAGGAAATTACCCTTCCCCACCCCCCTCAGTTTTAGTTACCTGTTAAATCACTACTGCTGCTGCTTCAACTGAAGAATTCTCTGTAGGCTACAGCGCAGGAGATCGTGAAAAAGAGAAAGAAAAATAGCTAAAGGGATTTCTTCCACTCTCTCTTCATTTTAGCAGTCCTCTTTCATAATCCTTGGGACTCTTGGAACTCTTTCTTTCTTCATCCACTATGCATTTTTGTGCTACATTTGAGTCTAGCCCAGGCAATACAGACAGGGAAAAATGGTAAATTTGCCACCAGTTTAGTGGTACTTTGAATTATGCTCTTCTTTTCCAATCTACCTGCTACCATTTATTTTTTAAAGTCCTCAGATATCGTGTTTAGTCTTGTGTTCAGTGAAAGAATTTCTCTCTTTTGGCTTGATTAAAAATTAGAATTTTAAACAGTGATCGGAGAAGAGTGAGTGATGGAGATGAAGGATGGGAGTGCAGTTAAGGATTATGGACAGGAGCAAGATCATAAATGGAAAATATTTGGATTTTATTCTAATAGCAATTAGAAATCTGTGAAGGACTTTAATCAGGGCATAGATATAATATTTAAATTATAATCATATCACTTGCACTGCTGTATGGATAATGAATTATGGGAATGTAAGATTTTTTTTTGGTGGTACAAACATCAAATATCAGTTGCATAGAGGAAAAATATTTTAGAGGTAGGAGCAAGATAATTTGCCAATAGATTAAATGTACTGGAAGGGGAAAGCAACAACACAGGATGATGCTGACATTTTTGGCTTGAACAATTGGACAGGTGACAATAACGTTTAATGATACGAAAAATGGGGAAAGGCAAGGCTTTAGGCTAAATACAGAGGTTTGTTTTATGTTTTTTTGTTTTGTTTTGTTCTGATGTGCTACTTTTGACACACTCATTAGACATGTAGTGGAGATGGCAAACAGGCAGTTGGACATATTCTATTCCATTATCTCAGATTCTAGTGATGGTGAACTACCTGGAATATATCTGTCATAGGTGCAAAAAAACCTATTTGTAAGAGTATACATAAAATACTCAAATGTATTCATCTAATTCTCACAAATACATATGACAGCCCAGTAAAGCCATGTTACTAAGAGTGAAAATCATTCTATATTTTCATTAAGGTTTCAGGCATTGATGGTTTCATTAGAAATCATTCTATAACAAGCCCAAAGTGTTTAAATTTTATAATATTATTTTACACATATAAACAACTATTGGTTTCTTTGGTTTTTTTTTATAATCATAGTACAATATCATGCACTATATTTATGAACATCTGAATTATTCAATCTAGAAAAACCTCTGTCATGGCTTTTATTTTCACAGCTCACATTGTTCTTTCTCCATCCATGTCACTGTGATGTCTCTCTACCTCTATCTGAGGAATAGATGATCTCTCATCCATCCATAATTTGGTCTTCTGGTTTCTAATGAGTAATTATTATTCAAAACACCCATTTAATGAAAAACACTCACTGCTTTCTGGGTCTTTTTATTATCTTAAATTTAGAACTTGAAGACCACTTGGGTTTACATGTGCTAAAAATTATGATAGTCTTTCAATTCCTCATTATATCAGAATTATTGGCCCAAATCAGAACACACACACACACACACACACACACACACACACACACACACACACACACACTGTTTTCATAAATGTACCCATGCACACATTTGCTGTAATGAGCAATATGGGATGGCCCCTATGCTTTCAATATTCTATCTATATCTCTCAAGAGGTGAGATGTAACAGGAGCCATGTTTCTCTAGAAAATAAAGAGACAGAAACAGAATGGTATCTAATTAAAATGTTTACAACATTTCCCATGAGATATAAGCCACTGACATTTTCCAGACTGCACGCCAAGAAATGCTTAGGATTATACAGATGTACTTTGCAATCTACAATTGCCATGCAATGAAAACATAGCTTAGACACAGCTCAGGAAATATGGATTGGATAACCTTTCTGTAGAACTCAGAAATTAAAAGTTAGGTCCGATGAGGATTAATGGTATGTTGAGCAGCTCATCTTGTCTCAGAGTAAATCAAGAATTCATTTCCTCTGTTTCATAGGCCATCTTCCTCTAGAATAGTTTCTCCCATGTGTACCTGAGTCTGTCAAAGCCACAGTTGCTTCGTAGCCTCCTCCTAATTGGCACAGCCCGGCCCTCCAGCATTATTGTACTTCCAAGATGTGGACAATCATGCTGACCTCAGCATCCATAACTGCCTCATTCCTTATTTCCTCATAATAGAAGTCATTCATACATTCAAATGATAAATGTTTATCTAGTAACTATTTTATTCTGGGCACCCTTAGAGTGATGGGATATGCCAATAATCAAAGTAGACAGAATTCCTACTCACATGAAGTTCACATTCTGGTGAGGGGAGGGGCAAAAATGAATAAGAATTAAAGATTCAATATTATTTTCTATGGTGTTGAATAATCATGAAGAAAATAAAACAAGCTAGGGGAAAATAAAATGTTAAAGGGAAGAGTAATTCGGGCCTTTACACTCAATCCCTTAGTATGCAAATCTTCACTTCCTTCCTTCAAGGATTGATATTGCCTTAGAATTTGTTCTTTCACTCACAGAGGTATTCATGGGATCCCCACATTCTCAGCTTATTTCCCATAGTTCATGTTTTATTAGTCTAAGGTAACTGTTTTTAGGATGACAATGGGGAGTGCACTTTTTCACTCCAACATTAAACTCCTATCACCAATGGATATAGATCTTTGAATTATTATGTTATATAGAGCATCATCAGTTCCTCCTTTTTAACTCTCTGAGCTCCTGACCATGCCCAAAGGTCTTTTGGTGCCTTTTTTTTTTTTTTTTTTTTTTTTTTAGTGCAAACATGTATCTATTTTTTCTACTTATAATTTTTCCAAAAAGAAAAAAAAAAAGGATGCGGAAACTTTGTGAGGAAAGGAAAAATTCCTGTACGTTAAGCCAAAGTTGAATCTTAAACAAACTTTTTTCTTTTACTAATTGCTATAAGTGTAAAGGTGGCAATATACAGGTATTCTCCCCTTGTGCAGAAAAACAGATAGCAGTGGGATGGAATAGAGGAGATATTTTATTATTTCCATTAGATGAGTTAAGATGGAATATCTTAATGCTTTGGAACTAAGGAAAGCTTTTCAAATTAAGATTTCTATTAAACTGAGGTTTACCTAGAAAATCTACAGAGACGTTTAAAAGCTAAGTATGAACTTGAGTAAAGAATGAGTATAAGAAAGCATTATTAATTATTAATGAACTTTCAATATCTATATGCTAAGGATGTGCCTTAAGTGACTTACTTTTATCAGAAATATTTTCCAACACTGCTTAAACGTATTTATTCTTACCTTCTCCTCCAAAAGATTCACAGAACATAGTTTCTGGTTTGTTTTTTCCATGTGTTAATCACCACTCAGCTAATGTGCAATAGGCACTCTGGTGGCCTTTCCACATGTCCATTGCATAGCAATATATATGTATAAAAGGAGAATATAATTGATATCACCTTGACATGCACACCTTCAATAGACCTAAGCAGAATGTTATATGTAACATACTGCTTCTTAAGTATCTGTAGCAGGATGAGCATATGGAGCTGCTTTTAGGGAGTCAAGATAGGTCTCTACCTTACGCCCAATTGAAAATTAGCCAAATGGAAAAAAAGGGTTATATATATAATCTAGAGCCAAGGATACCAAAGGACTATACAAGGTTTGCAAACAATTTCAGAACAATAGAATTCCCTTAGTCTAATTTTATTTTTTAAAAATCAAATGATATTCATTGACATGGAGTAGAAATTATAGATACGTAATTTTTTAAAACTTAGCATTGTTAGAACCTGAGAACATTTTTCATGCATTTTAGGGGGGGCAGAAATTGCGAGTTTTTTTCCTAGAATTTTTTAATTTCAAAATAATATAGGGGTACAAATGATTTGGGTCTCATGTATCGTTTTTGTCATGCTTGAGTAAGGGTTATAAGTACGCCCATCATCCAGATAGTGTGCAATGTACCAGTTAGGTAGGTTTTCACCCATCCCCTTCTCCCCCATCTCCCCTGATTGATTTCCACTGAGTATTATTTCTCTCTGTACACATGTGTGCCCATCGGTTAGTTCTAGTTTAATAACAAGTACAAGCAGTGTTTGTTTAACCATTCTTTAGACACTTACTTCACTTAGGATAATGGTCTCCAATTCCATCCAGATTGTTGCAAAGGCACTAACTCATCCTTATTCATGGATGAATAGTATTCTGTATTATACATATACCACATTTTGTTAATCCACTCATGAAATCATGGGCACTTGGGTTAATTCCACATCTTTTCAATTGTGCTGCAATAAATATTTAAATGCAGATGTCTTTGATAAAATGACTTCTTTCCCTTTGAGTAAATGCCCAGTAGTGGGATTGCTGGACCAAATGGTAGGTCTATTTTTAGTTCTTTGAGGGATCTTCATACTGTTTTTCATAGAGGTTGTTCAGTCCCACCAGCAGGGTATAAGTGTTCCTCTCTCTGCATCATGCCAGCATCTACGGTTTTCTGGCTTTTTAATAATGGCCATCCTGACAGGAGTAAGGTGGCATCTCATTGTAGTTTTAATTTGCATTTCCCTGAATTACTAGTGATGTTGAGCATTTTTTCCTATGTTTGTTGGCCATTTGTCTATCTTTCTTTGAAAAGCTTCTGTTCATGTCTTTTGCCCACTTTTTAATGGGGTTGCTTATTTTTTCCTTGCTGATTTGCTTGAGTTCTTTGTAGATTCTGGTTATTAGTCCTTTATTGGATATATGACTTGTGAATATTTTCTACCATTCTATATGTTTCCTATTTGCTCTGTTGATTATTTCCTTAGCTGTGCAGAAGCTTTTGAATTTAATCAAGTCACATTTATTTACTTATTTATTTATTTATAGTTCTGCTTAAGAAGACTGAAGATGAGGCCCCGACCCTTCTGGTTTGTAAGGTCATAGTTGAGAAATCTGAAGTTAGTCTGATAGATTTTCCTTTATAAGTTAGTTGATGTTTTTGCCTCTTGGCTCACAGAAGTTCCTCCTTTGTGTTGACTTTGGCCAGTCTGATTACTATGTCTCTTGGTGATTGCCTCCTTGTAATGAATCTCCCAGGTGTTTGTTTAGCATTTTGTATCTGGATGTCTACATCTCTAGCAAGACCAGGGAAGTTGTCCTCAATTATTCCCTCAAAATAGTTTTCCAGCCCTTGTTTATTTTCTTTGTCACCCTCAAGGATACCTATGATTATTATACTTGACCAGTTTCCATAATCCTATATTTCTTGTAGGCCTTTTTTATTCCTCTTAATTTTTTGTTCTTTATTTTTGACTAAGTTAACTAAAAAGAGTTGTCTCAAAGCTCTGAGTTTCTTTATTTTGCCTTGTCTAATCCATTCATAAGACTTTCCACTGTGTTTTGTATTTTCTTAAATGAATTTTTTTTTATTTCCAGAAGTTCTATTTTTTTAATATGTTGATCTCTTTAGTGAATTTTCCATTCATTTCCTGAATATTTGTTCTGGTTTTTTTGAGTTGGTTTTTAATTTTCTCTGGGAGTTCATTGAGCTTTATTACAATCCATATTTGGAATTCTTTATCTGTCATTACAATATTTTCATTTTGGTTGATACCCATTACTAGAAAGCTGATGTTCTCTTTTGGGGGTGTCCTGTCACTCTGATTTTTCATTTTTTGAGGGTTTTATTGCTGATTCTTTCTCATCTGGGGCAGCTGTCACTTCTTATTTTGGGGTTTTGTTGTTGTTTAGATTTTTTTTTCTTTCCCCCTTCACTCATAAGGGAATATCTACCAAATGTTGGGTAAGAACTTTTGGCTGTGCTTGTGGGTGCTTTGATGGAGGTCTAGGTTCTAAATGGATCCCTTGGTTATAGATATCCTTAGTGTGGTGGTTTTCTCAGTTGCTAGGTATTTGTAGGCTATAGCAGTGATGAGCTGTGTGTGTGGACAGATTCCCTGTCTCTCTTTCAGGTGGGAGGATGGAGGACTTTGAGGTCCTTTCTCTTTCCCCAGCCCTGTGATCTTCTTAACCAGAAATTGTGATTTTTGTATTATCTTTGGTAGTCTGTTCACTTTTACTTTATGCCAGGCACTGTGTAGGGTTCAATGGTGAGCAAAAATGATTAAGTTTCTGCCCTCACATTTCATATGTTTTTTCATGTTGATAAATATTAATGATCTCATAAATGCCTAAATCTGTATTCTATATATTTTTAAATCTTGCCCTATTGTCATACATTTAGTTTGTTCTCTACCTTTTCCTAATATTCACAGTAATTCTCCACCTCTGGAAGCCTTGTGGCCAAATGTCCCTTTCTTCCCACCCAGTTCCATTTGACCTCATACTCTCTAATTTAGTTTAGAGCTGGATCTTGATCTGATTGGATTAAAGTCATATGCACTACTGTAAAAAATACTTACATGCAGACCAAAATAAAAGCTTCATCTGAAGTGTATAGTGTGTTTCAATGATACCATATACAGTCAACAATTCTTTAAGAAGCACTTCAGTGAAAATCAACTTGCCCTATATTGAATTTATGGAATAACTTATTTTTAGACACTTAGTTGCCTTCTACCAGTCTTTGCCCCTGCCCTTGCCTCTGGTGATAAACAGATACAGCAAATTATATTTGACTGAATTTAATGTATCTTTCTAATAGTTTTCTGAAAATTGATCACTTGACAAATTGACTTCAGACATATTGTTTACCCTCTCAAATTCATTGAACAATTGCCAAAAAAAAATGTTTTTTATTTGGGGGAGTTCAGGTAACAATACTTATTCAAGGTCAAATGACCATCTTTTATCTAGCCTAACAAGGATTTGTATACAGGAAATCATAACAATAACTTTCCAACTTTTTTTTCTCACCTTATCAAGGTGTATCCTCATAGTCTGAAAGAGAATGATTAAAAAAAAAAAAGACTATTAGTCTCATGTTCATGAATAACGAGGACTTCCTAAGTTTGATTTGTAAGTGATCATTATACTTGACATTTTTACCCTATATGATTTTTTTCACAGACCAATTTTGCCTGCAAAGCATGAATGCAATAAGCTGAGTCATCATCTCTAATATTTCACAAAATTGCTGAATTCAAGCATAAGTACCAGAAATGGTCTTCGGAAGGTTTTTCCTCATCCTAAAACACTTGGATCCACAGTCACAGCTGGACTTTACATGGTTTTAAAGCCACACAGCTGTTTGGGAAAACCCATGACTCTGCCTTGATAAATAGTAGTTCCTTGAAAGTGTGAAAAGCCAGAAATGAAATCCTAATTTTACATAATAGAAATATAAATCAGAATCTCTTCTGTGCATTGCATTTGCATGAAGGTTGATGGTAAATTTTGTTCTTCCTCTATCATTTCATCACTTTATCTATTCACTGTTGAGTACATGGAAGCTGCAGGCATTCTATGAGTGCAAATATTTACCATGTTTGAGAATAAGAGGAACAAAACACAGTTCAAGGAAGTAAATACATTGCACTATATAGAATTTAAAGTAAACATTACATAAAGAGGACATAATTCATCCTTTGTTTTCCTACTAGATAAGAAAAATCATACAGAAAAACATAATGTAAGATATAGTAGTTACCATACATTTAGCATAATGGCTTAAACACATTTTCTCTGTAGGAAGTATTCCTATGATAATAAGGCAATATGAAAAATTGCCCGTGATAAAAATAAAATATGAATGCAAAAGATAACTCAGTATCTATGACACCCCAAATACAATAAAATATCTTGAAAATATACATTTATTCATAATATATACACACTGTGAAATCACATTAAGTAAATATCAATATGTAATTCCACAGAGTTCACTATGATTATTTTCTAAAATATTAAATTCAACATTTAATAAGTTCAATGTCTTCTGCCCCACTCTAGTGCCTCAGGTTTTGAATTAAAAAGCCCTTACATTTTATAATGCCAACATGCAAATAGGCACTAGCCTATCCATTAAAATACATTAATCAAGTGTTGTTTATACTGTCTGAACTCATGTAGGTCATACAGATAATGTTAACTCTTTTCTGACTGCATGTGCAATTGTGGCAAAGAAAGTTTATATTAGCTAAAGTGCTCAGATAGAAAACTATATAGACACCGCTATTAACATACTTAGTGTGGCAGACACCACTCTTTGCCCATTCAGATCTATTTGCTCTTTCTACCTTGCTTAGAGAACCTGCTTTGGTTTATGGTGGATGACAAATAATGATTGATAAGCATTCTATTCCTTATTTTTACATTCTCCCTTGTAACTAAAAGTGATCTTGGGACCTAGTTGAGGTTAATGAGGTTCAGGAGAAAGTCTATTGGGGGAAGTGGGGTGACTTTCCTGGTAAATCAGTACAGACATAGCTGCCCCTCTTTTCCCCATTCCTGCTATGAACATGGCCATGGTATCTGGATTTGCAGCAATCATCTTGACACCAGGAGGAGACAAATATGCAAAAGAATGCAAGCATGCCAATTACAGCAGAGTATTCCTAATCCACACTTCACTTCATTTACTTAAAAGATATTTAAGTTTTTTTCAGGTGTTCTAATACTATTTATTATCATAATAAATACTTCACAGCAAATGACTGCATGAAAAAGGTGAGTTACAGAGCACCATGTGTGAAATGATCCCATTTATGTAAAACTGTAAACATATCCATATGCTAATGGACAGATATATCTGCATATTCAGCAGAGTCTGGAGTGGTCACCAAAGTGGACTGAGGTGTAGGGGTATGGATTCCTGTATTTTTGTTTTGTTTTTTCCTGGTAAAAGCGAGATATTAAGGGAACAAAGAGTTTATATATTTCTAGTCCATAGGCATTGAGAGTCAAACAAACTTTAGTCCTTGAACTTTGATCTTAAGTGATTTTTTTTCTCTCTGATTCATAAGGACATTTTCTAATACTTTTTCCCCAAACTAAATTCTATATTTTTAAATCTGCACAAGAGATGTCTTTAGCATAACAAAAGTTTTAATGGACAACTCTACCATGATTCAGGCCCTCACATCAAGATTTCAGGTATAAAAATTTATAGCTCTTAATATATGCTAAGTCTGCATTTTGCCAGGGCTGTTCATTTAGATTAGTCACTCTCTTTTTATTTTACTGCTCCAATTTCTTCTCTCTGTTATGCTCCCCAAAATAGAAGCTAAAAGAACACAAAATCTATGACCAAGGGACCTTGAAAATATTAGAACAGGGATAAAGGAATTCAGTTTTGGACATTTTAGGGATAATATTATGTCTGATCCTTGGCAGTGACACTGGGAATGGGAATTTAGGCAGGTCTTGCCTCCTCTTGGGCAGCCTGCACATGAGGCTCTGTAGGAGATACAGGGGTGCTATAGCAAATGGTGTGGCACCTATAGCAGATAATAGGAATTGATGGCAGGTAAAACCAAACCATCTATTCACATTGGGTATGGACCAGGTGACCAGGGCATATCAGTTTTCAATATAGGTACAAATAAACTGTTGATTGTTATACTTAAATTTTTTTTTATAAACAGATTATATGTTTCCCTTAGCATTGCAGAGAGATTATAGAGGGAAGAATTTGAAGCATAAGAAAAGGAGAAACCAGAAAAATATGAACATAGATTTCAGTTGTCACTATCAAAATAAATGCATTTGATCCAATGTATAGATTAACACACTAAAATCAGCTCAAGGTTAGGGATGACCGAAAAATAAACAACAAAAAAAGGAAAAAGTTTAAAGAGACCGGGCTTCAGACCTGTATGGAAATCTCGATTCTGCAAATTGCTATATTTATAAGATATACAAATAAGGCATATAGTGCTTGCTGCATAAATACATGCACTGCAATAGGTATTTGTTAAATGAATGAATGAATGAACACACAGTGAGTCAGTAGACTTGATAGCAGAGCATAAATTCTAATACATTTGTAAACAAAGTTGGGAAGTGGCGTATGCATATACTAGTAAAACTCCTTTTCGACTGTAATATAAATTACACTATACATAAAATATGAAACAAGAATGATACTTGTGGCCCAGATACAGTGGGTCACACTTGTAATCTTAGCACTCTGGGAGGTTATGGTGGGAGGATTGCTTGAAGTCAGGAGTTCAAAACCAGCCTGAGCAAAAGCGAAACCCCATCTCTACTGAAAATAGAAAAAAATTAGCCAGGTTTAGTGATATATACCTGTAATCTCAGCTACTTGAGAGGCTGAGGCAGGAGATGTCTTGAGCTCAGGAGTTTGAGGTTGCAATGAGCTACACTAACACCATGGCATTCTAGCCCCAGTGACAGAGTAAGACTCAGTCTCCAAAATAAAACAAGCAAAAAGAAGAATGCTATTTGATGATACTTGATTCACTGATGGACATCTATACTCCTCTAATCTTATCTAGATACTAATGAATGCCTAATCACATGTGTTGAGCACCTATCCCAGGTGAGGCACTGGGTGTGGCATTTGGGAAATATACTGAAGTCACAGTCAAAGTCTCTGCCATTTAAAAATATGTAACTATCTGGAGTTGGGGAGGGAGGCATATACTTTAATCCAAGTTAGATAGAAATTAAAGGACTATAGAGGTTTGAGTAATACCGAGAGAAAACAGAGAAAGGATTTGTTTTCCTTGAATGGTAGACCAGGAAAGTCTTCACTGTTTAAATACACTTTGAAATTGGATATTAAATATATTACAAAATCTTGTTGTGGTCTTTTGTTTTTTATGTGTGTTTTGTGTTTTTTATTATTATTATTCTTTTCCTGGTAAAGAGAGATATCAAGGGAATAAAGAGTTCATATATTACTAGTTAATAGGCTTTAGAAGTCAAACAGCCTTTGGTCCTTGCGATTTGATACTAAGTGATTTTTTTTCAGATGAACCGGCATTTATCTCACTGTTGATTCACATACTCCCTAAAGCTTACTATAAGATTCACTTCCATTTCACTATCCAAAAATATATTAAAAAGAATAAGAACTGTGAAGGCCAAAGATGTTATAAATCATTATGTAAATAAACAGTCCCAACTCAAATGTTGGAAAGGAAAATGCGAATGTTGGTGGCCGTGGCTCCTGAGATTTATTAGCTCTGCAAGGACAAGAAGGGGCAGTTGCTGTTGGGGCTCTCTATTGCATTGGATCTGCTCGTACCTTTGTATCACGCAACCTTACTGAGCAGTGTTTCTCTGTCTTATTATTTAGGTAAGAATGAACAATCTATGGGGGGAAAATTTTACTTTAGCTTGCTTAATCACTTGTTTCCCTGAACTATTTGTCAATATGTATTCCAGCAAAATGGTAAAATAAAAATTGAACGACAAGGAGAAAATAACACTTTTAAAAAGCATAACTGAGTTTGTGTTGAAGGGTACTTAGGCTGATATATGGCAGAGTTCTGAAAAATAAATAGATACGTCACTTCAGTACAAAACCCAAAGCCTTTTATTTACCAATTCCCCTGTGTTTAGTTAGGAGTTCAAATATTTTCGAAAGCACTCCGCTGTAAATTAAAATACTCTCCAGATGTTTTGGCACTGTAAATGGCCAAGCTAAAATTCACTTTTAATGAACTGTATTTTAATGTCAGTCTCTCCTGTCTCCTTAAATGACAAAGAACTCATCTGACTTTGTAATGAATGCTCAACGGTTCCATTACCAACTCTGCCATTTATTGTGCCTCTGTATTTTTCTGCAAATTCATGATGATTTCAGATATGTTGAGAAGAAGAAAGGTTAGGAGATTTAGAAAGAGAATAAACTTAGAATCAGTGGGAGACAGACTCTCTGGGTAGAATACAAAAACCTAGTTGTGACAATTTCCTTACAGAAAACTGAAGGTTTGGAGGCCAGAGAAAACATAAATAAATACAGAGGATATGGAACAGAATAAATAACCTGAGACTACAAGCTCAGAATCTATGACTTTGAGTCAGGTGTAATTCCTGTGTCACTTTCTTCATATTTAGAGCCAAAGGTTTAAGGAGAATTGTGTTGAAAGGTTTCATAGAACTCAGTTTCGGGATTATTTGGATCAATGTATTTGGAATAGCTTTCGTTTTGTACACTTACATATATATGATTGTTTTCCCTACTGCTCTGCCCATTGAATTATAAAACCCTTAACATTATGACCAGATGGAATGAAAGGTTATATAACTTTCTTGATAAGTTTCTCCTTTCAAAAGTCCTCATGTAGTCAATATTTGTATTATTTTGCTACATCAAATCATTGAAGGACTTTATACTGTTTTGCTATTTTGAGTTTTGATAACAATGCATTATTTATAGAGTCACTAATGTATATTTGACACTAAGCTCTTTACATATCTTATAGACATTTGAAACAATCCTTATAACAACGCTGAAGGATGAGCTTTATTATCTCCTTTTACATGTAAGACAGAAGGCTCTGAGAGATTTAATTGTCTAAGGTCACAGAGCTAATAAATGAAAAGTTCAGAGATTTGAACCCTGTTGAGCCTGACTCCAAAATCCATGCTCTTTTCTCTATAGAAAACTCATTTTACTGTGTGGAAGTAAACCTATGAACAACCTAATAAAGCAAGAATCAAGTGAATCACAGAGTAATCAACTGCCCCAGTTTTCCCAGGACTGAGAAGTTTTCTGGGACATGGAGTTTTCAGTGCTAAAATTGGGAGAGTTGTGGGCAAACCATGAAGTTGGTAACTTATATACCTTGAAAAGACCCTAGCAAAGAATAAAACAAAGCATTGAAATAATTGTTACTAATGGAATGGCTGCATAAATAAAGTACAATTTACCATACATTTTCTTCCAGGTAACAAAAAGCAACTTGCAATCTTAGAAGAATCGATGTGTAAATCTAAAGCTTGATTTATATACAAATATAGAAATATACAAATTTAGAAATAACTGAAATCATATAGAGAGTGCTGTGAATCAGCAGAGTTTATCTGTTACTTATGGATTCTAGGTCCTATGCTAAATGTATAGAAATAATTCATCATATTAATTTGGCTATTCTAATCACTAAGAAAATAAATTCAAATACACATAACTTTATTGAATCATACTTTTTATCAAGTTCCACAATAAGAGAGGAACTATTTTAGATTAATAAATGTATGTTAGAGTTTGAAGAGAGAAACACATATGCTTTTATAAAAAATAACTCTTATGATATGTTAAGCATTGAATGAACTTGACCTATTTCCTCATGAACATACTTTTCAACCTTGTTTCCTGAAATTCGCTGTTAAAGTAGATGAAGCTGCCACTGTTTATAGTCATAAACTACTCGAGAATATTATTTGAAAGATTATATCTTTGAGACTTTTATGTTTCTTTCATCAATTCTATTATTTAATTTGAATTTATGAATATCAAAAGAAGGTTTTGAAAATGAATTGTAGAAAAGCTTCAAATCAATAGGCTCTTTGAAATGCACTTGGTTTTACTGTATTGCTACTTCATTTGCTTCCTGCATTATACCACTATGTTGTTAAATTTTTCATTTGAAATGTAATTGCCTATTCAGTAATTCCTAGCATTAGTCAGATTTCTTGGATGACATAAATATTGATTTACTTTTACTTTGACTGATAAAAAGAATCACTATCACTGAAGCATGCAAAAAAAAAAAACTGTTGAAAAGTCTATTCAAAATGCTTTCATTTGAGCAATTTGTGTTTATGATTTTTTAATATGCCAACTTTATTACAAAAGACAACTACACTTTAATTGCTTGGGTAAAATTTGGAAAGATTGCTTTGGTGGATTTTTGACTGTCAGTCCCAGTAGCACCATCAGAAGGGCAGCCTACAGTGGCTACCAACAGGATATAATAAGAGCCAGTTGAAGTCTTTTGTACTTGATAACAATTAATAACTATTAAAATGAATGAAACAAAAGAATCAGGTAAAATACACTGTATGATATGTGGGAATTTAATTTAATATTCTATTGCATTCATTTCATATGTAAGTCTGCAAGATGCCTTGTCAGTAAGCATGAGGTTGGAGTACTGTGTGCATAAATTTCTGCAGGGATTCTCTGATCCTGTGCTATAGTCTAATCACATTTCTTTCACACCCGAGGCGATGCGTGTGAAGACATGGATTCTCTTCAGTCCATTCATTCCCTGGTTGTAAACCAGGGTTTCTCAATGTTGGCACTATTGGCATTTTTGAGCTGGGTAAGTAATTCTTTGCTGTGAAGGGCTGTCTATGAGGGGCTGTCCTGTGCCCTGTCAGATGTTTAGCAGCATCCCTGGCCTCTATCCACTAGATGCCAGCAGCATCTGCCCCCTTGTGATCATCAACAATGTCTCCAGACATTGCCAAATGTTCTCTGGAGGGGCAAAAATTCCCTAGCTGAGAGCTATTTATATAAACTACAGTATCTTCTTTTAATACTTCAAGTGTATCATATTTTGAAATCAGGTTACCTATCCAAATAACGTGTAGCTATACAAGAACTGAGTTAGTCTTTCCAAACGGGAAGATGTAGGAAAGAACTAAAAAGAAACTAAGAAAAGGTTAGGCCAAAAACCTTTGTCCTTTAAGTCTGAGAACGGTAGAAGGTGTGTCACCATTTTACATGACATCTGCCTCTGTTATCATCTACTGTACTTTATTTGCACGTATTCGGCCAACAGCTAAGGACTTTGTGATCTTGGCTCACTGAAAGGTCAGACCACCATGCCCAGGAATTGTTCTTAAACAAATTTTCCATTGCATTAGGCACGAATAAGCTTTTCTTTAATGTCAGGCATGCTTATCATCTTATTCCTTCTCATTTTCTTCTAGAATATGTATATAACACTGAAAAGACAATTTTGCCCTATAGATTCAGTTCCTGTAATACACCTGCCATATACTAGATGCAACACCTTTTTCATATAGGTTTTGGTTTGCTTTTTTTTTTTGCTTCTTTGTTTGTTTTGAGGTTAAAGTATGTTTGCAGTGTTTATATCAGCTAATGAATAAAATGATCTTTAAACTCTAGGAAGATATTTGCAGCAGTAGTTCCTAAGATGTGGTTCCCCTGATCAGTACCATCAGCCTTACCTGGGGACTTGTTTGAAATGCAAATTGTCAGACCCTATTCTGGACCCACAGAGTCAGAAACTCTGGGGAAGGGGCTCAGCACTCTGTGCTTTAACAAGCCCTCCAGATGATTCTAACATACACTGAAGCTTGAGACACACTGGTGTGCATAGGCTTCATTTTAAGGAGCATTACAGTTTGCCCACAAACTGCAAAGTGAAGACCAAATGCCCTTTAATATTTTTTCCTTTAGCTACCAGTGTGATAGCAGATTTTACAAGTCAGATAACTTTAGAAAATTAACTAAAAGCAAAGCAAAACATGCACATGAATAACATCCCTTGAGCTCATATTCACCCCACTTCTTTTTTTATTTTTTTCTCTGCTTCCAAGAGGCTATAAAACCTCTTCTCTTAGCCCTCCAAATTGGCTGTAATTGACAGCCCAACTGGGAGCTGGACTATAATTCCAAGTTTGAAGGAGCCAGGGACGTGAACTGCTGCTTCACCTCTCACGATGGATGTTAGGTCAGGAGCAAGGAGCAATGGGGTAAAGGGTTCCCTGGAAGCTTGGACTCAAGCCTTTGCTTTCAGTACACTGAGTACACTGAGTTCCGCATAAGGGTTGCCAAATGAATATACCTCACACCAGCATTACAGTCATTTTTCTTTTTAACCTACAACTGAATGACCCAGGAAGGGTTATATCCAATAACAAATTTATCCAGGCTGGCTGACTAACTCCAAATGTTCCCATCACCCTACGGAAAACAGTGTAAGAAATTCAAAGCCAAGCTAGTGCTCCATTTAGCAAATGGCAAATAATAACATCATCCTGAGAATTACAGGCTGTTTCATGCACCTGACATGTCAGAAGCAGTAATTGAATATATAAAACTTGTGATACTATCAGGTATCAATCTGTGCTTCATCCCGTCAACAAATGCTTCATGAGCATGTATTATATCCAGGAATAGTGTATATAAAATTAAATATCATAGTCCTTGGCATCAAGATGCTCACAGTCTCATCAAGGAAACCATAAACCAATAGTTATTTAAGAACTAAATGCTATGATCAAGCACATGGTAAGTGCCAAAATAAACTTGCATCTGGATTTTTTAAGATAGTATAATATTTCATGGTTTATCCTTATGACCTCTTGCTTGATGTTATATTTCTCAGGTCATGTATATTTCCTGCTTTTTGGCTCAGAGAATATGCAAAATAATGTGTATGGACTTCATTTAAAATCTTATTTTTCTACTAATTCCTATATATTCACTTCATACCATACTGCTTGCTGTTTCTGAAATATATGAAGGAACTTAGATATTTTTCTGTCGGCAACAGAGCGTCATTTTATTTACAAGCATGGAAACAACCCAAGCACGTGCATGTTTTAGGGCATCCAGCAGGTTTTGCAAGAGAAGGTGAAGTAGTGAGAAACTACCTAGGAGAGAGACATAAGTACCATAGCCTAGAATTCAGGCAGCAACTCAAAGGAATCTGAAGAAAAGTGAAATTAAAGCAAAGAGTGGGAATCATTCCTTCACATAGAAAAGTGTCAAAGCTCTCTTTAAGAGGGGTAATTTTTAAAACAATAGAACTAGGTTGTTGCAGAAATATTTCCATTTAGATTATGAAAGAAATTAATAATCAATTAGAGAGCAATATGGATAAAGTTTGTTTAAAGGTAGATATCCAATCAAAATAATTCTCATGGAAATATGAGTATCTATTACAATGGTCCGCCCATAATATCCTGTTTACTAGCCTGTTCTGCCAGATTCCCGGCCTTGAAATATATAGATGTTCATAAAAAATAAAGCAGAGAAATGAAATTCATACTCTAGGGAGCAATAGAGGATAAGTGAGAAAGTTTATTTTTGTGCACCTCTCTCACTTACCATCATC
Organism: Microcebus murinus; assembly: GCF_040939455.1. Classification (NCBI taxonomy): domain Eukaryota; kingdom Metazoa; phylum Chordata; class Mammalia; order Primates; family Cheirogaleidae; genus Microcebus; species Microcebus murinus. The sequence goes on from NC_134124.1 coordinate 28,647,926, forward strand.
ACCACTGCCAAAAGGGGCTCCTTTTCTAGTCTTTTGCTGCTCAGTTTATAGTGACTTCATTGGCCCCACTGCTCAATTCAGAAACCTGGAGAGCTTTCTTAGCTTCTTTATCTTCCTCTTCACTTACAACTAAGTCCTATGAACGCTACCACTAAACTGTAATTCCACTGACACCATCCTAGTCGACTTCTCCCTCAAACCTGCTATAACCTGCTAATTACTTTTCTCATCTCCACTTTTGCCTCAATCATCCATTCTTTACACACAAGACAGAACAATCTTTTAAAAGCATAAACAGGATTTCTCCTTCTTAAAACACATCAGTAACTTCCCATTGCTCTTAGACTGAAACTCAAACAATAGCACATAAGGAAATAATTTCTATCACGGCCCGATTACAGGTAAGGGAATCAAAGCTTTTAAAACTTAATTTTATTGAGAACACATGATTGGCAAATGGCTGAGCCCAGCTAGTCTAAATCTAAATAATTGATCTGCCACGCATTTGCTGTCCTCTGGGGTGCTGGGTTTACAGTATTACTGAATAGACATGACAAGACACATAAAGCTAATTATGGGACAATCATGCCAAGAGCTGTCAGATAAAAATATTAATAATGATAACTATAACATCAAAAACTAAAATTTGCCAAGCATACATATTGAAGACCTATAAACTCGAGGCTCTGTGTAATGTTATATTTGAGTCTTACAGCAAAACTCATTAATTTACTCGGAATAACAACATAGCATTTTGAACACAAATGAGCAGCATATGGAATTAAATATCCTGTATTCAGCATATCCTGTCATTTACTTGCTATGTGATTTAGAGAGAAAATTAGCAAATCTAAGCCTCAGTTTCCTCTTTTTGTAAACTGAGCTTAATAATAATATTTATTTCATATAATTGTTTTGAACAGAGGAAAAGAGATATTACTGTGAAATATATGCTATTAAAATAGTGACAGTATCTTGGGGATATATCTACACATGATTATGTGTTTAGATGTATTTACTAAACTGGCTTAAGTAAATTTAAGTCATCTGCAGTTTTAACATGGATGGTTAGATGGATGGATAAATGCATGGATGGATGGATGGATGGATGGATAGATGGATGGATAGATAGATAGATGATAGGTGTATATATTTGTTTGTTAAATGGATTTGACCTTATACAATCATGGGGAGTTGGCTAAGTAGTCTCTGCAAAGCTCTGGTCTTTGCTTCTGATCCTAACCAACACAGAGCTTGAAGCCACAGGGAAGGTAGCTAGAGAGAGAAGATGAATGCAAAGTGGAGGTGATCAAAAACAATCTAGAGCTCACAACCATGAGCTGGAGCTGCAGCTGAGTGAAGAACCAAAATACATGCCATTTTTTGGCACCTCTGACCTTGGTAGTCCAGGATCCCTTTAGGGGGAAATCCCTTCACCATGAAGCCAGACATAAACATCTGGCCTGAGCATCAGAAAAGCAGAAGGTGTATCCAAGGGAAGGTACACTAGTTGTAGACACACTTCCTGACTCACAAAAATAATTTAAGTAACCAGACCCCCAACAATCTGCGCAAGATATGAAATAGATACAAACCATTCCTTATCAACTTGGCACCCGTAAATGTCTGTTTCAATCATACTTAGCCTATCAAAAAAAAAAAAAAAAAGATAATGGTAAAGTTGAACTCCCACCTAACATGATGTCTTGCCCCAAAGTATGACTAAAAGTAAGCTCCCTTTTTCTTCCTAATAGGAAATAGAGTCCCTTTTTGTCTTTATATGATGTTCATTCTTCTCTTAATTCATACTTCAGTTTGGATACCTCATCATTTAAATACTGAGATATAAATTTACTTTTAATACATCTTGTATTTCATAAGGAGAGGAAGAAAACAATAATACTTGGTTAGTATATATACAAACATTCGTATCAAAATGAGGAATAAATATTCACAATTATTATAGTGTTGTTTCTATAACTGGTCATATGATCATAGCTGGTATTTATAGCTACTTTCTTCCCCTTCCTTACTGTAGTATCTGGACCCCTTGCAAGTATGCCTGAATTGGGCTGCTAAAGTTTTCCAGCTACTTTAATCCAGACCTGAGAGGACAACAGAACTCCTTAGAGGACCTTCTGCATTACGGGCATGGTCCTCTTACTCTCAGTGTGTAGTGGCTGCGCAATTTCTCCATGAAGGTTAAGCTCAGTTATCCCAGCCAGCACAAGAACTCTCTTCTTTGTCTTTTGACTCAAAGGCATGAGGAGTCCAAACTGGCCAGGTGGCAGTCTCAATTTCCAGTTGAATAGAATCATTGTTTTGTCTCCTGGCAGAAGCACTCTCCCTTTGGAATTAAAGCCGATAGACCAGAAAAACCCAAAGTTGTGAGGTTGGAAAGTAAAAAATCTTGCTGGTGAATTACTAGGAATGATATTGCAAGGAGCCACTCTTATTTTTACCCCTTAATTCCTGAACATGTGAATCCTAGTTACCAGAGAAAAAAACACCAAGGGCCAGATGCTGATTTAATGCACATACTTCTTGCTGGAGGACGTTTCCTCAGTACTGCAATGTGCTAGCATGTAGCTAGTGTCTTAACTAAGACTTCAAAGGGGCAATTTCATCATTCCATCAAGCCAGCTGCTTCCGCACAATGGAGAACACGATCAGACCAGTAAATTCTATAGATATGGGTGTATTGCTGCCCTTTATTTGCTATGAAATGAGTTTCTTGGTCAGAAGTGATGCTTTGTGGAATACAGTGAATAAGATATCCTGTAAATCCAAAAACAGTAGTTTGGAGTTGCAATGTAAGTAAGAAGGCAAATCTATATCCTGAGTAATGTCTATTCTAGTAAGAACATAGTGCTGTGCCTATCATGACAGAAGTGGTCCAATACAATCAACCTGGCAAAAGATAGTTTCAGGAAATGGTGTTATTTTGTGGGGTATGGTGTTGGTTACTGGCATTGGCCTAGGAGCACTCAGCAGTGGCTTTAGCCAGGTTAGCATGGATGAGTAAAAATTCATGGTGCTGACCTTGTGGCTAACCGTCATTCTTGCCATGATGGCACTTTCTTCATAAGCCCATTATACAATGACAGGAGCAGCTGGGAAGATGGTCAAGAATGGAAGACATATGTAAAGTCAGGAAGATTTAAATTGAGCCTAAACATAATGAAAACACATTGAAACCTATGTAGGTTCTCACTGCCTCAGAAATTGTTGGCTCTAAAGAAGTTGGGGTTTTTAATCATGAAGTTAAATACAGACTCCTGACCCTGGAATCAAAAGAGATGAAGGACAATCTAAGAAAATGTGCAGCAGTTTTAGACCCAGTTGTAACCTCATGCCAATGAAGCAAGTTGACAGATCAGGGGCAATATATGTGAGCTATAAAATGGTTACTGTGTTACTGTTTTAGTTTCTTCCTCTAAATCTTATGAAAGTATGTTTTTTTGGTCCACCCTAACCAGAAACATACAGGAAAAGGAATTCTAGAAAATGTGGTCCTGACTAGCCAAGCTGAACCTTACAAAGCTACCTTAAAATTGTAAGAGATGTTAGGTCCTGAGATGATTGAAGTCACCCTCTTTTTTGATTTGGGACATAGTAGGAAGAATGTGGAAGTGGAAGCCTGGAAATTGGGAGTTTCTGTCATAGTTTAATCATTACCTGGACACATGACCTTTGTGAGTCATTTGTTCTCATCCAGCCTTCATTTCTTCAGTTGTAAAAGAAAGTGGATACAGTGGATTATGTTTGAGAGGCCCTCACTGTGTAATAGGTAAAATAATTGATTTTCAGACTGCTGAGAATCAAATCATAGTTATACCACCTGTGTGATATTGTGCAAGATCTTGCACTTTTTGTGCCTCACTATCCTCATCTGTAAATAGATATGGTGATACCTGACTCATAGGAATGTTGTAAGATTTAAATGAGTAAAAATATTTAAAGCTCTTAAAATCTTGTGAGACACGTAACAAGCACACATTAAATCTTAGCTGGTACTGTGATATAATTTGCCCGTGAATTTTATAATTCCTTGTCTTTTGCAGAGGCCTAAAATCCATATTGATTGTCTCAAGACTGGTGGTTTGGCTTAGGAATTAAAAGGGAATTACCACAGGTCTTTGTAAATTTGTTTTGTCATTTGTAAATTATATGATGTTTTTTCTCTTTTTTGATACTGATGCTATTAATAAGGATGCATTGAATATCCATAATGAGGTAGACATGGTATAAATATTCAAATAAAGCAATTATTTAGTAGCCTTAACCAAAGGAAAGTGTAACAGGGTATGGAAGGTTATTAGTGGTTTAAAAAATGCTGACATGGGAGCTTTCTCTCTTTAATAAGTGTGCCCAAAGAAGAGGGTTTAAAGTAATTTAATAAATGCTTCTGATATATATTTAGAGAACTACCAAAAATGGTCCTTTATAGACACAAAATCTGATTCTAGTAGAATCTTTGCTTTCTTTTTATACCTTCACAAATCTCTCCACTTGCTTCAGTAATTCTAAACATCATGGAAGAATGTGCTACAAAGCCACTCACCCCATCCTTGCAAATAGCTGCCTACTCCTCTTGCTCTTGTGTGCTCATTATCTGCCTTCACTTCCTATTCTTATTGAGAGACTACAAGGAAGACCTGGCTAAAAGAGACTCAAGAAAGAAGAATTTTTATATTTAAAGAAAAAAAAAAGGAGGGAAGAGAAGGGAAAGGAATTTATTGCCTCATATAACTAAGAAACCCAGTGGGTGTCATGGCTTCTGACATGACTGCATCCAGAATTTCAAACAGTGCATCTGCTTTTGTCTCTACCTCTCCTCCTTCTTACCCTTTCTTCACCATCACTCAGTTTTGATATATTATTTATATATTAGCAGCCTTTCTCAATGTACCAGTAATAGTGGCTTCTAGCAGCTCCAGGATTTCATTCTTAAAGCTAGTGAGCTCAGAAAAATAGAATTACCCTGTCTCTGTTAATATCCACATATACTTATACAGTCTACTTTGGTCTCATGCCCATGTGTGTCAGTCTGCCCAGGCTGCTGTAACCAAATGCCACAGTCTAAGTAGCTTAAAAAACAGAAATTCATTTTATCACAATCCTGGAGACTGAAAGTCCAAGATTAAAGTGCCAGCACAATTGGTTTCTGGTGAGGTCTTTCTTCCTGGCTTGCAGACAGCCACTTTCTCATGGCCTGGAGTCCCATGTCTAGTTCTACTTTTTGATCTGAGTGTGTTTATAAGGATTTTTGCCTTATTCACATACTTGTATTTTGAGTGTTATCTGTATCTGCATTTTACTTTACAATAAAAAAGGTAACACAATGCTTAATTCACGGATAGTGAGTTTCTGATCTAAAGGCACATATGTCCATTCTCATTAATTAACCAAAGCTAACCAAATTGCCAAGGCTGAGGTTAATGTTGTGGGAACTATCGTATGATCTTATAAGAAAAACAAAGAATAAAGGGGAACAAACATCAATCTATCACGACTAGAATAATATAATACTGACAAGAAGTGGTGGTCACCCAAACTTAGATAACTGTATGGAACTGGTGAGAAGTAGCTGACCTCTGGATATATTAAGTAGGCGAGACCTACCATAACTCAATAATTAATTCTATATGGATCGTGGGAGAAAAGGTTCTAGATTTCAGACCTGAAGTACAATTTCAATAGCAATATCATTTAAAGATAGGGAATGATTAAATATGTAAAACAAGCTATAATTAAGTTGGGAAGGGAAGAAGATTATGGAGCTCAGTTAGACAAATTATCTCTAAGGCACCAGTGATATGTTCAAGTGAAATGCCCAAGTAGTTTATATAAGCACAAGTCTACAATTCAAGGGGCAAATCTCAGCTATAAATAAATATTTGGAAGCCATCAGCTTGTAGAGCACTGTTGAAGCCATTCCCATGTTGGAGAGTAGGGTGAGGAGAGAGAAGTAGATTTCTAAGGATTAGCAACATTTAAGATCTGGGCAAAGAAACAAGAGTCATCCCCGCCCCCATCCCCCCAAAAAAGTTTGGATTGTGAGATGATGAAACCAGAAAGATGAAAGAAAAATTTGATAAGGCAATTTTTTTTTTTTTAGCAGAAAAGGAAAATAAACTCCAAAAAAAAGCACAACATAGTTAAATATTCAGAGAGCTCAATTAGATAAATACTAAGAAATATGTTTAGGCTGAAGCAGGAAGTTTGACATTGGTGTGTCCATATGTTTTGATAGAGGAAGCAAGCAAAGGTTACTGGTGTTAGGAAGATGGTGAAATAAAAGCTTGGGTATTAGTTGTCCCTTCTGCATGGATGTCATCCATGGTGAGAGTAGAACATTAGTTGAGAAGAAGTCTGTCAGCCAAGACCAGAACAATCAGTGTGTGGAAGGAGATAGAACAAGTTAGAAAAAAAATATTCCTTGTTGCCTGGCTTCTTCCTCCTTTGACCAGAGCTCTCAACCTAAGCTTCACTTCTTTAGGGAAGTCTCTCCTGATCCCCACAACACTAAGATGTCCCCTAAAAGTCCCCTGTAGTGTCACTTAGTTGCCCCATTATATCTCTTAACAACTTTACAGTAAAATTGAACAGTTGGCTTTCTCTCCATGAGGCTATTAGCTCCTTTAGCTATTTTCAAAACGATGCCTGTTGTTTTTCATCTGTTTAGCACTATAATTGGCACACAAAAGTCTCTTCAAAAATGTTTGTTGATAGAATGAATAAATGAGTAGATAAATAAACAGGAAGAGTAAGGGAGTAGTATTAAGGAAGCAGTAGGGTTTACCTGAGGCTAGAGGAGGACCAAGGGAGAACAGAAGACAACTTCCAGCCCCTCTGTAAGAAGTCCAACAATGCCAGGATTGCTGTAGGTTCTAGAAACACCCTAGCCTGGAAATGTGAAGTTTAATTATTTCTGTGCTCAAAAATAAATAAATAAATAAATAAATAAATAAATGAATAAATAAATAAATAAATAAATAAAATCTAGTAAAACTTCAAGACAAAAAAAAATTGTCATCATTGGAAAATTTCAAATCACCCATCTTTCAGGAAGTATAACATGTTTAACTCATCAACTTTTAATATTCAAAATTGTATGTGTACAACAAGGTATCATAAATAAAATAAATAAAAATAAATGTTTTTTGACATGTTAGGGAAAGGGCTTGGATTAAGAAAAGGTGAAAGAAAGTAGAAAAGGGCCAAATAATGGAGGAAGATAAAGACTCAGAAGAAAAGAATAGTGTCTATTTAGTGAGAAGAAACTAGGCATGACATATATACTGATATTTTATACTCTACTATGCTGTATATTTTGTATTTTCACTAAAAAAATAGGTGCCTCTCAAAACCAGCCTGAACAAGAGCGAGATCCCGTCTCTACTATAAATAGAAAGAAAATTAATTGGCCAACTAATACATACAGAAAAAATTAGCCGGGCATGGTGGCGCATGCCTGTAGTCCCAGCTACTCGGGAGGCTGAGGCAGGAGGATCGCTTGAGCCCAGGAGTCTGAGGTTGCTGTGAGCTAGGCTGCCGCCATGGCACTCACTCTAGCCTGGGCAACAAAGTGAGACTCTGTCTCAAAAAAAAAAAAAAAAAAAGGTGCCTTATTTCTTATGTCAATCCTGTGAAGTAGACATTATTATGAATGAGGAAAAGATTTAGAAAATCTGTAATTTTTTCAAGCTGATATAAGCATGCAACTGGGATTCAAATTTAGTAGACCTTACCCTAGTAGTTTTCGGTACATAAGTGTTATAATGAGGCTTCACCCCCAAGAATTTGAAATGATAGGCAGTGTCTAGAAATTAAATTTCATGATGACAGATTATTTATATACATAGAGAGAGAGACTGGTAGAGACAGAGAGCAGAGATAATATGATTGTAATTACACAGATGGATTTTCTGGTCAAAAAATCTTTCTGGATATTTATTCTATGTTGATACCTGAATTGAGCAGGTTCTAGAATTATTATAAACAAAGTTGCCAATGCCAGGTTGGAAACACATTTTTCAGAATTGCATCTGGATGGAATAAATTATCACAAGCAGTGCGATTATACATTCAGTTGCTAGTATGAAATTTTTTAAAGGTCATAATTTGAGGATATAATCTCATGATGGGGCAATATGTTAGCCTCATATTTATGGAATAAATAGATAAGATTTCTTCCCTCTTTCAACTGTACATATGTTAGGTGGTAATATTTTGAGACCAGTGAATTATACTGTTTCTTTTATAATAGCAAACTTTTAGATCAGGAGAAATTCAAAACTTAGATTTAAATGTACTTTAAATGAAAGGTTCTTTTTCAGGGTGTATGACTTTTAAATGTAGAAGATGTGTTATTATGTTAGCTGCTACTTGGGGTAAGAAAGTAGATAACAATAAATCAACATAAAATTAAATATATGACCAAGCAGAATTTTAATTTTATTATGTAATATATTTAATTGTATCTTATTTTAGTTTTACATTTGATATAGAATTTGTATCATTTAAATTGAAATTTTTGAATACACATTAAATTATTATGTAGGTATAAAACTGCTGAAAAGTTTTGGAGGTTCACGGTGTCCTGGGGTCTTTTATTGTGTGGAGACTTCCCCTTTGACATTTAAAGAGAGGGAAGTTGACTCACTAATAGGATCACCAGGTCTGGTTTTCCAATGTGGTTTTAGAGGTCAGGAGGTTGCAGAATTCGATTTCCTCGATGTCAGTCTGAGTCCATCAGTCCCCACAAGGACTAACTCCTTGTTATGTTGTTCCAGACTTTGTTTGTTTGTTTGTTTTCTTTTCTGGGAAGAAAGAAGAAATATGCTACTTAAGTTAGTTGGCTTAGTGAATGTTTTCATGTTTATGTAGCCAGAATGTGAATCACATAGTGTTATCTATGTTTATGAAAGAACAGACGTAAATGCTAAAGCATCACAGGTTTTATTTTATATTTATCTTGTGTGTTAATATTTGAGCAGTATTTCAGATTTGATTAGCTTTCTCTCCATAATTAATTACATTTAGTCATAGAAATACATTAATGATATTTGCTCACACATATACTCTTCAATTTTAACTGCCTTTTAGTTTAACACCTACTGCATTAAAATGTATAATAAGTGTTTATTGTATGCAATATACTAAGGGTAATTTCAGTGTGGAAATCAAGATACATGAGCCAGATACTTAGGAGTGGCCAATTTCAATTTAGGAATCATAGAATGAAAGGGTAGACAGATCCCTTCTTAAAAGATACACAGTGTTTCAATATGTAAGGAGTAGGCATAGGGAATAGCAGGAGGCTATATACAGAGATAAGTGAACAGAGTATTTGGGAACTTCTTTAGAGTCTAATGTACTTGGATAGTAGGAAAATGGGTTAGGAGACCGGTTAGAGATACCCCCGTGGAGACCAGAGAGGAAAGGACAAAAGGCTGGGGCTAAAATTATAAACATTTGTTACTGGTACAAATGTCATATCTTTGGCTTGATTCTGAATGCGACTAAATAGCAGATACCTGTCATTGATACAGTTATTTAAAAATAATAATTTACCAAAGTCTATACTTAAGTTATTCAGCTGCTTGCCTAAAGAGTAAATCAAGCATCCAAGACATATGCATCTCAGGAGAATTGTATTTAAAACTTCTTTAAAAAAATACTGTTGATATCTATCTTCTTTGGATCTATATATGGAATTTTTTGTTGGGTTTCATTTTTAGCTTTTTAATCTCATAATATATATCAAGATCAATTTTTGGTATTCTTACAAGGTGTAGAGAGATATTGAATTGGTGATGTCAGCTATTATTAGTTTGGGAAGGTCCATTCTAAACTGTAAAAATATATGTAATATTTTGCTGACATGGTTAAGTGAGTTACAGGGTCAGTATCTCAAATCCTTCTTATTCTTCATCTATTCTTCTATCTCTGAGGTCAGGTGGCTGATCAGGTAATTGAAATCAGAGAAACCTCAGGTAATATATATTTGGAGGCAGGTGTTTTATTTAACCCTGGATGATTCAATCTTATATGACTTGGTTAGATGACAATCACTGGACCATGAAATGTCACGTATTTCTATGGCTATTGTTTTATAAATAAAATCATTGAAGAGAGTTTCATTATAGTAAGAGCCACTATGTGAGATGTATCAGAAAAATAAGTTGGTGAACCATGGACAGGCAACATTTATTTTTGAAAAGTTATATTCATTCAAATTTTATGGAAGATTTTACTATCATTTTAGTGATCATTTTATTGTACAGACATAAAAACATGACCAAATTTCTCTTTGTACCACAAGCCTGAAATTTAAAGGTATATTGAATATTCATTCCATTAGCAAATGGTACCACACAGCTAACAAATAAAACTTCACTCTTCTGCAAGACCATATTTTTTAAATCTTTTGATAACAGAGGTCAAACGACAGTAATTATAATTTTCTAATGCTCGGCATTAGGAAAGACTGAGGGGACATTTTGGATGAATGTGGCTTATAAGGTGCAAAGAGACAACTTCTCTTTATCTGTCCTGATGTGCAGGCTGAGCGATTAAATTGGATATTGATTTTAGAAAATGTTATCATGTTGTTTCAATGATAGAGAAAGAAAGACAGAAAAAAAAAAGAGTGACAAAAGAACGAAAGAAGGAAAGAAGAAAGAGAAAGAAAGAAAGACAATAGTGAAAGTACTGATTACTTAGAGGACAGTAAAATATGGACAGCTTTACATCTTTCTCAAGTATAGAAGAAAAAAATAAGAAAAGGAAGAAAAAAATAAGACAAAAATATGTCAGGGTTGATTGGTCTTATACACTGAAATAACAGAGAAATTTATAATGAAGCTGAGAATATGGAACTAATGAAGAAGTGTTACAACAAGAAAGAAAAGGGAGGATTGGTGTGGGAAACGGAAGGTGAAGCAAGCAGTAGTCAGTGAGGAGATCAGACAATTTCTCTAACCCTCCAGGACCTGAACACACAAAGGAGCCCAATTAGAAATAAACGAGCTAGAAGAAACATTTCATGGTAAATTGGGGATTATCAGTTTGCCTAAAGGGAATGAAATCAGAGCATTTGAGCCTCTTTGTTTCAGAACCACTTGCTTTTTTATATATTTTTATTATTGACACCAATGTTTTTCCTTTTCATATTACATTTTAAAAAATCATGTATAAAATAAATTAACAACTAACTAAACTTTCTGATTTCTGGGAGAGGAATCTTTTTCAATTGAGTCATGATACAAAGAGATTTGAAAAGTTTTTGTCCCATGTTTTATCTTTTTTGTCTATCATTGTCATGTCCTCTGGGTATTTATGAATGTCAAGAAGAATTTTTACCTGTTGATTTATCCTGCAACTTCTCCAGATACAGATATTAACACATATTAACATGTATAGAAACATTATACTTCATTTTATTTTGACAGAATATAAATGAACAACATAAGGTCCTTCTCTGATGCTTGAATAAATTAATTGGAAATGCAATGACAACAACAAAAGGATTTTAAAAAATAGAAAAATTGGACAATACTGAGAGTCAAGATCTTCTGGCCTATCAATTCTGGCCTTTGGTAAGTCACTAGGTAAATCTAGGAGAATACAACTTTTGATTATTTTTGTGACATGAGGGAGCTCGTGAATAAGAACAGTGTGGTTTCTTGTTCCCCACTGGAAAATTTTTTTTTTCACATTCCTCACAATATATTGCAAAAGAGGAAGTTTTCTTTATGACCATCTATTCCAGAGTCAGTGGTTCACCCACAGTTTCCATGGCATGTAACATGTTCCATTCTTTCATGGTTATTTCTGATTTTCTGGAGGTAAGACAGCATCTTCCTTTTGAAGACCCCAAGTTCTCCATCCTATACACAGCAGAGAGCGATCTAGGCAGTATTTGGAAGATTAGCTGCCAAGTATTAAAATGATTAGCTGGGCAAATTTATTCATTCATTCCACAAATATTTATCAAACACCTGGTACTTGGCTGGGTGCTTAGGGACAAAACCCCAAATACAGTACCTTCTCCGCCCTCCAGGAAATGACAAGTAAGCAGATAATTAAAATAGAGTATGATAAAGGCATGATGAACAAAGCACAGAGGAGGAGCAACCGGGCAATCTGGAGGAAAAGGAGGAAGTCAATACAGAATTCCTAGAAAAATAGGAGACTTTTGAACTAAGCCTTAGATAGCAAATAAGAAATTGACTACTTGAAGGTGAGTTTTTCGGGGGGAAATAAGGTAGTATTACTGTTTACGAAGGAATATCTTTCATTCAGTATCATTTAACAATTATATATTGCACAACTAGGTTGCTTTGCTGGGCCCTGGGGAGCCACAATGACTAGGACAAAAAATGTTCGGTCCTACACACAGCTCTAATTCTTGTGGGAAGACACAATATGCAAGTGAGTATAACCAGCTAACATGGAAGAAGTGCACACCGTGTGCCAGGCATTGTTTCCAGGCCTCATGTGAAACCATTAATTTAAGCCTTCCAGCAACCCACTGAGGAAGTTTCTAGTATTATTGAGTAAACTTGGAAACTGATATATTGCTAGTGGAATCATAGGCTGGGCCTCAAATCTAGGCAGCCTGGCTTTGGAGTTTATGTTTTGAAGTACTGTAATATATTGCCTATCACAGTAAGTAAACAAATATGTAATATAACATAGGTATTATTAAGGGATATGGGAAAAAAGAAAAGTAAGCAGACAGAATGGTTGAAGGGAAGGTGCTGCTCTAGAGAGCAGAGCAGACATTGACAGGAGGTCAGACCAACCTCCAACTGGCAGCACCTGCGTGTCTCTGCGGGCATTTTTCTAAAGCCAAAAGGAAGGCTGGCTCAATTGTGTGCCTCTCTATTGGCTCTGTTCTTTACCTGACTCACATCCTCACTCCCCTGCAGTGTTGTCCTTAACCTCCCAAGTGAACTACTGATACTCACATCCTAGTATCTGAGTGCGCCTTTGGGAGAAACAGCTGGTCAAGAAATATATCTCTGGGAGAAATTTGGGGGAAGAGCATCCTAGGTAAAGGAAACTGTGCATGCCACGGACGTGGGTAAGGACGTGGGAAAGCAGGAAGTCCACTGTGGCTGCAGTGCAGTGGGGAGTGGGAGGATGTTAGGAGACAAGCTCGTGCAAGGGCTGGGCAGGGACCAGGTTAGGAAGGGTCTTTTTATGTTATAAAGGGCAGACTGGAAAATGAAAAGAATAGCACACTGTTACACATGAAAGAGGAAAAAAAATAACTGGTAGAGAATTAGCTCTAAAAGCAGACTTTAGAGAAGATCTAATCTAAGCCTTTCTTTTTATAGATGAGGAAAATGAGGCCCAAGGGGTTTAAATGACTTACCCCAGGTCAACTTGATAGGAAGAGAAAAGACAGGTCTTGTACCCAAATAGAAGAGTCTGTCTTGTTTCTATTCCACACCTAAGAGAGTCATGTTCATCTTAGAAGCGTACCATAAGAGTGAGCACAACAAATAAAAGAGAAATGAATACCATAGAAATAATAGCATTGAGTGCCTCATTAGAATGAACAGCAATATCTGTTTTTGTTTCCACAGCTTCTTCAAGTTCATTGCTTCTAACTCCCACCATGCAAGATACAGCATCTCTTTCCACTTTCCCCAGCAAGGGGTGAGTGGGCAGAGTGGCAGGTGCTACCTATCCCACTGAATTCCATGTGAGCACAGACAAGGCAGGACTGGAAGCTAGGCCAAATTTCACGTGGGCATCTGTGTGCAGGAGTTTCTGCTCTATGGGCTCCCTAACTCAAACCCTGTCATTAACGTGGATTCTAACACCTGCCAGTAAATGGGTACTTGATGGCACTAGGTAACTCAATCATTAGCTTAAAGCACTCTATCCAAATAATAAGTTTGGAGGATTAAATCTCTGTGCAACTCTGTTTTTGGAACTAAGCAACCACATGGTGAATTCATTTGGTGTGTTTGCTGTTTACTGCCTAAGACGAGATGAATTCTAGTAATGCCAAAGGGAGGGATTGAATCATTTATTAAGTACAGTCTTGGACAGGTGTCTCAAATGTCAATTCTAGGATTTAATCTAAACTAATCTTCAGAAAAGTTAGATTTAATGGAAATGAGAACCCAGAGGAATTCAAAGTGGAGGTAGCTGGATGCTTAAATCTCAAACACTGCTGCTTATGACAATCTTTTAAATAAACTCTCTACTTGGCTGTTATCCTCCTGTGTTCTGAGGTAGAAAGTGTTTGGAAAACTGATGATATCTCATCAGTGGCAGGATTTGTACAAAACTAGTTGTTTTCTTTTTATTTCTGACCCTGGCATATTGTCAATTATTTGCAAATAAAGCCACACGGTCAAATCTTGAGATCAGAGCAGAGCTTTTGTCCTTCTACAGGTGTCCCTGCAGATTTAGTTACACATGGGATGTACTTATAACCTGCTAAATTATGTTATATTTTCTGATCACAAAATATGAAGACAGAAGATAGAGTTTGAAATTGATAAGGAAAATCTGCCTAAATGGCTACCATACATCATATCTAAATATTGGTAGGTCAAAAAAAAATGGGAGTTATTCATCCCAGAATACAATTTGGAATATAAACTGTGGTATTTGTCTCCTCTTCAAGTCACTGTATCTCCTAAAAAATTAATGAAAGTATTTTAGTTGTGGCTTGATACATTTGCATTTATACACAAACACACATTAATTTAAAAATCCAGCTTTCAACAGCACAGAATTAAATAAAAAAAATTATATAAACAGATGCTGGAAATGTAGAAAGGACCCAAGATGTATTTTGTGAATGTACTAATCCAAATTAATCTCTCAGAGATCGTATTTGGGAGTTCTTGCTGGTGGCTCTTCTAAAACTGGAAATACCTTGATGGCATTTTTACTTTCTAATATTAGAAAGAAATGGAGTGACACAAAAACAACTGCTACTAATGACCTATTCCATGCTATAAAATCCAAAGACTATTTAAAGCACCTAATCCTCCTTGCCAAGAAGTTCAAGTAGAAAGAACACAGCTGTAATAAATAAAAAAAAGAAATGCACTACTCAGATAAGAAAGCAAATTGAGGTTAAAAAAAAAAACATTAAATAAAACAATGAAGTCTATGAAGTTACCAGATAAATTATTCTAGGCTATGCAGAAGTTAACAAATAATTTTTCTTTCTTTCATCTCTCTCTCCTCTTTTCCATCTGTCCTCTCTCCCTCCCCTTCCTCCCTTGTTTTCTTTCTTCCTTCCTTTCTCTCTTTCCCTTCCTTCCTTCCTTCCTTCCTTCCTTTCTTTCTTTCTTTCTTTCTTTCTTTCTTTCTTTCTTTCTTTCTTTCTTTCTTTCTTTCTTTCTTTCTTTCTTTTCTTTCTTTCTTTCTTTATCACTTTAGATATATACATTCTGGTAAAATATTTGTCTTCTCTAATGGAGATTGGTAAACTTTTTCAGATAGTAAAGATTCAGATAGTAAATATTTTCAGGTTTGCAGACCTTGCAATCTACATTGTAACTATTCAGCTCTGCCATTGTATTTTGAAAGCAGCCATAGACAATAGTAGATGAATGTACATGGCTGTGTTCCGAAAAACATTATTTACAAAAATAGGCAGCAAGTGTGATTTGGTCTGAGACTTGTAGTCTTCCAAACCTTATTCCAGAAAGTGATCTTTTACATACATTTACCCCAATACCACTTTTTTTAATGACCAACAGAAATATGAGTAATATTATCTGGTGCAGTATAGAATGGACCTATTTATTTTGCTAATTATTGATATTTAAATATAAGATGGAATTAATTATCTATGAATATTTTGTATGTTTTAGGAATGGTGTTTAGTGTTTTACATATATGATCTTATCTAATCTTTAGGATAACACTCTGAATTTTGTATAATTATCCCCATTTTAAAGAAATGCAGCAATAAGGAACTTGGATGAATCTGTGTCAATTTTAAGTGCCAGTGTTAGAATTTAAAGTCTTTACCTTTTCCAAATATTTGTGCATGTGGACATATATTTCTACATGATGAAAAAAAGAGTATAACTCAAAGACCTGATGACAGTGAGGTTATAGATAAGCATCTATAAAATACAACATAATGGAAGAAGAGCTACATCTTGATTTCAAACACCCCGTGATATTCCACTGCAAGAAGGATTTCTTAGTTTTCAAGCCAGTGTTCCTTCCTTTAACACATACTCAGAATATAAGTAAAAAAAAAAAAAAAGTATAAAACGCCAGTGGTTCTTTTTAAATTATTTCTTGTGTATTTTTAATTGACAATAAGTGTGCAGTTTATGGGCTAAACTGTGCTGTTTTGAACTACGTGTACATTGTAGACAGATTAAATAAAGCTAGCTCACATGTTCATCACCTCACCAATGTCATGTTTTTGTGGTGAGAACATTAAATATTTGTAAACGAGGACAGTGCCACCACCCAGACAATATTTGGGAAGGTGTGGTGCTCTGTGGTTAGAGCAATACCCAGAGGGAAGTATTGACACTGACAAGTGGTGGACAAAGTCATGAATGCTAAAAATCCTTCTAAAAGTAGGACAGTCCCATGCAATGAGGACTTACCCATAACACTAAAAGTCTCCCACCCTTCTACACTCATTAAAAACACTTATAAAGCAAAAGAACAACAGCTACAACAACAAAACAGAGGTGTTGGGCTGTGGCAGATTCTGATTATCTGCCTAACAGCCATTTCTTCCTTCTTCCTTGCTAATACAATTTGTATTTTATTCAGGTGACCCATCCCAGCTCCTGTTTTGTTTTCTTAAGTTAATCACAGTAGCTCTCATTTTACTCCTCCAGTGATTGGGTTTACACAGGGGCACCTAACTCCTTCTTGGCCTAATAGATAGAAAGCCTGCCCAATAGCTCCTTGGAAAAGTTTCACTTTATGATAAAAAAAAAAAAATTTGCAGGAAAAAACATTCATCTCTACTCTCTTCTTCCTGATTTGGACATTAGCATGCTGGAATTTCATGATTGGAATTGCTGCAAATTTTTCTCAACTATGAGAGAAAGCCAAGAGAAACTCAGAGAAACCAAACCAGTTCCTGATGTCATTGAGGCTCTGGATTAATCCCTGAATTAGGTATCTTTGGGTTTCTGTTATATATGAAAATATTCCTGCACTGTAGGTCACTTTTAGTTAAGTATACTCTTAGTTTCATCCAAGAATTTGAATTGCTACATGGGAACTATAATTTCTATTTGCCCAGGGCCAAAGAGGTATACACCAGGAGCAGGGCTCAGAGAAAGAGTTCTCATCTTTGGTTCAAAACATTTTGAACAGGACTTGAGAGAATCTCTACTTACCCATGCACAAGTTCAAGTTCAAACAAAATACTTATCTAGTACCCCAATTTTGGGAAAAATTATTTAGTCTCAAAGTGAGATCATTTTACAACTTGGAAAACATAAAATGCAAAATGCCTCACCCTACTTGACTTAGAAAACAGAGGTCTCACATTAGAAAACAACATTCTGCCATTAAGGAAACTGTGTTCTCAGGAATAAATTAGCAAAAGTTGTTATTTCTGTAATTTTAGGAAGAACAACTCTGAAGGAGCATGGTATAAAATGATAAATACTCTTTCTAAAAGATCTATTACTTGTTATACTAAAATGATTGATATTACTGAAATACAATTTTATAGTGAATAACAATTTGGACCTGAGACAGTAATTGGAAGGCTTATAAATTCAGGTGTATGGAACCATGTGAGGGCAAGAAGGTAGAGGATGGAGAAGGGGAATATCATTTGTCAAACAGAGATTAAAAAGGAAATTTGATTACAACTTAAAATCATTCTGTTCCATGCATTCCCACCAAAATGAATATCCTTTCTTTAAATAAGATGGAATTTTAATATGTTGATACTTTTAATCAAATGATGTGTTCCAGCAATTATATCTACAGAAGGAACATTTTTAAAAGTCTATCTTATACCCATCAATCCAATAGAGGAAAGTTAGTAAAATACGGAAGAGTTCTGGAGAAAGCATTAATTGGGTTATATTGATTTCAGATCTCTTTAATACCTCCTCTTAATTACTAAAACAAGTTTGGAACGTATCTGAATTTGTATAGTCATCTTTTGTTGTTTTTTTTTTTTTTTTGAATGTCAGTCTTCTTGTTGGTCTGTGGCGTCACGTGCTTGCTTAATGCTATTAGAGCTTTTTTGGACATTTGGGTGTGGGAGGGACAGTATGCATTTGCAACAGAATCTTCATCTCTCTGACTTTTCCAATGCCATCTGGATTCCTGCATGTTCTCTACATGCCTATTTGGAAGGAGAATTAGATAAAAAGTGGATGAAAGGATGTAAACATGCAAAGAAAAAGGAAACGGTCTCTTGTTCAACTCCCCCAGTCGAGCTGCCTCCTGATTAAAGTCCTAATAGATGGCAACTGGCCTGTGAAGTCCACGCCGAGGCATGAGAGAGTTTGGCATGATCAAACGAGCGCATCAATTCTGCCTCCTCCTGTCAGCCGTAACTGAGCAATCCAGCCTAGTGATTGGAAGAGCAAATTTTCTTTGTCCTGCACATGCTGTATTTATCCTTCATGAATATCCACAAAACTCAGCAGGGATTTGGCTGAGAGAGTAGGATCACTCCTTGCAGAAAAACTGGTAATAAATCTGGGAGGCTTTGTACAAGATCTGAAAGCTGCCTTCACACTTTGCCGGAGGAGGCATGTATAGCCAGGAGTAAGGAGATTATGTAAACTACAGAGGCGGACTGGGGGAACTTGGCAAGGCCAGACCCAAGTCGGAATGCCCTCTGAACACTCTCTGAACGAGAGGGAGTCAGAGGCTCAGAGTATGGTCTGGGTATATAATTCCTTCCTTCTCTCACTGGAAGTCAAATACGAGGTTTGCATGCTGTTAGTCTTCCCTTGAACCATAGTAGAAATTTAGAGGAATTTTTCTATTTCTAACTTGGACAGCATGCTTGAAATGCTAGTGTCTATGTTGCACATATACCTTAAGTATTACTCCATGATACTCATTTGCAATGTCCTCTAATCACTTTTTTTTTAACTTTTCTATTTCTCCAAATACTTTGAAAATATGCTTTGGAAATGGCTTCTGGAAATGAGCTTTCAGAATATGTGCAGAGGAACCCCTTGATTAACATCACATGGAATGCTTATTTTCAAATGTTAGAAAGCCTAGCCACCACGGTCTTCCCCTCATCTACAGGGAATTTGAATTCTCTGGTGTGGAGCCCATAAATCTGCTGTTTTAACAAGTTCTAAGGTGATGCTTATATACACTAACGCTTAGGCACCACTGTTTTTGGAAGATAGGAGGAGGAAAGACTATGAAAGAGAAAAAAAGGTGACTGGAGCTGGGAAAGTAAACAAACCAGGTGAATTTTTTTTTTTCCTATATGGCTTTGGCATAGCTTAAATATCACTAAATACAAACTATGTTTGCTTTAGGATGCCAGTTTACCCACAATATGTATTCATGAGAATTTTTCTTAACAAACCTCAATTTCATAAGTAGGAATGAAAAATTTCTAAATCTAATGTGGCTAAGTCTGAAAAACAGAACATGAAATCTCGTAGGGAACATCTTTCTGGATAACCTTACAAAGAGGATCATTGTTTTCTATTTACTTCTCTCTTTATGAAATGCCTCTACTAATATTGCATTCTTGTAAGGCAATACAAGAAACAAAACCATGCCCTAGGGGAGGCAGGAAGCTAGAACAAGATGTTCTCAAATAAAATATATTAATGTAATAATTATAAAGGTGCTTTGATAAGGAGAAATACATCAGGGAATTTGGAGTGTGCAGACCTCAATAACTTTTATTAAGTTAGTTGAAGGAATATTTACTCTAATGTTTACTCTCAAGCATGCATTTCTCTCTATGGGTTTTCAAGAACTTCATCAGACTTTTTATGTCTTCCAGGAAACATAATTTCTAGCTACAACAAACATGGAAATGAATACATTAGTACAGAAATAAGATTTTGGCAAATTGGGGAAAATTTCCTCCAACTCCATTTTAAGGTTAAAGAAAAGTAAGATTCTCAGATTCCCAGTGTGGATGTGGACTTCAGTCTACCAGAAATGAGGCTTGTTCTGAAATTCTGTTGTTCACTTGCAAAGACAACTCTGATTTTTCTTCTGGAGAGTCTAAAGTATAGCAATGTTTCAGATTGAAAATGGTAGGGGAAATATATTATTAGATTAATTAGATAATTAGCAAAATTCACAGCTGCACCCTTTGACAACATATTCAGTGCCTGTGTGATAATGAGGCAGACAGTAAACTATTCAAAAATGAAATTTACAGAAATATTTATTTATCTGATATTTATTGTGAAAGCTGATTTATAAAGGCCTTATATTCAAACAAATCAAGCTGTTGTAGATGATAATCAAGGGCCTGTTTTTATAGTCTTGATTTTGTATTTCTTTATTCATAAGCGTACACAAAAATGTATTGTACATTTCTACTTTTATATGCATATCTATAGCTCAGTTGTATAATATTTATTGCTGGCTTTCATAATTGAACCACTAATGAGGTGGTAGAATTGTAGCCATGTGTCTCCATCAGGCAAAATACAAATCAAAAATCTTGTTACTTTCAAAGGAAGTAGTTATTTCTTTTTCTTTTCTTTTTTCTTTATTAGGGTGTATGAGATAATTTCTAAGAGGGTAGATATTATTTTCAGGCATTTAAATATTCTTTCAAATATCTCCCTAATAAGGAAGTGAATATTTTCCCCTGTTGTCAAAAAGTGCAGCTGTGAGTTTTTCTAATTGCTCAATTAATCTAATGATACACTTTCCCTATCATTATCAAACTAATAAGTTTCAGCACTCAAGTTGCATTCTTTAGTGGAGCTATCTTGTTTGTTTTTAATAATATTGACTTGTGAAATTGTCTACTTACTTATTATAATTTAGTAATATAAGTTCCATATTTCCCATTATGAATGGATTGGCTTTCGAACCTAGAAAAATGTCGCTTTATGCAAAAGATCTCATCTAACTAACTTTAGCATTTTCACCTTTGTTTGAATTTCAGCTGTCACTTCCCTGAAATTATATAATGTCTAAAGGGACTTAAAAAAAACTAAAAGAAATATTATCACCATAATAATGAGCAATATGCAAAAGAACAAATGGACACAAAAAATATTTCTGCTAAATTAATATTTTATCTTGAATGTTCACACAAAGTATACTTATTTACTTTTTTTTTTTTTTTTTTTTTTTCTGAGACAGAGTCTCGCTTTGTTGTCCAGGCTAGAGTGAGTGCCATGGTGTCAGCCTAGCTCACAGCAACCTCAAACTCCTGGGCTCGAGCGATCCTTCTGCCTCAGCCTCCCGAGTAGCTGGGACTACAGGCATGCGCCACCATGCCCGGCTAATTTTTTATATATATATCAGTTGGCCAATTAATTTCTTTCTATTTATAGTAGAGACGGGGTCTCGCTCTTGCTCAGGCTGGTTTTGAACTCCTGACCTTGAGCAATCCGCCCGCCTCGGCCTCCCAGAGAGCTAGGATTACAGGCGTGAGCCACCGCGCCCGGCTTATTTACTTTTTAATATAAAATAAATTGCATCAGAAAATAAATTGCTGTGTTGTCATAATTGATTTTCAGTAGCATTTTCTTTTTGCTTTTTGTGAGTTTTCAGAAGCTTAAAATATAGGTTTCCCTGTCAGATGGACACAAAAATAAAATCCTTTCATAAGTGTTTCTCAATATTATTATATATTGTCCCCTATTCCAGATCTCTCAAGCTTTGCTGCTTCTTCATATTCTAGTTTTGGCAAGAGAATTACTTCTCTGTTCTCACTCATAGATTGTTTGTCCATATGATCATTATAGTCACTGTCTGCTTCACTGACATCAGATCTAACCTTAATCAAATGCCCACTATATGCTAGGGACCCTGGTAGGCCTTTTGCATAGATTGTCTCATGGACCTCTACTGCTGACCTTTTAGGGTGAGCATTATAGTTGTTTGCCTTTCACAGGAAAGAAAACTAAGAATTGGGATAATAAATTGAAAGGTCACAGGGTTAGTAAATAGTGCAACCAAGATGCCAACCCAATCTTGTTCTGAAGCCAGCGTAGTTTGTATTTATACAATATTGCCAGGGATCCTGTTGGATTTATTACCCACAATGTTGAATTTCTGAGTGATTCAACTTATTCTCTACATGAACCTCAATTCTCTGTCTTTTGATTCCAGGGAACTCAAAGCCTTATTAAAGTGCAGGTTTTGATCAGATTGTTGAATTCCCTTTGAAATTTGTTCAGAGTTCCTCTCTTGGTTCCTGTTACATCATTACAATTTAGTAAGTATGATCTTTGTTCTAGTTACAGAGATGGATCTATGAGCAATTCTTCTTGGAAGTCCCATGTCCTTTCTTTCTTACCTATATAAAAAAAAGTTTCTATATAACATGCATGACTTCTAAAATTAGGGAGTTTAAGTGGAGAAAACATAATAATTAGACTTTCCATGTCATTACAGTGGCACATTGATAAATATTTAATATAAAATAACTTTTCAAATAAATATCCTATATATTTTCTCCATTATTTAAAAATATAAAATAAAAGCTTAAAAGTAAAAAAAATCCTTTAAAATGCTTTATTGCCAATTTCCTCTGTTATTAGAGTTAATAGTTCACAAACCTTCAATTTTTGCTAATTATTCTCCTTTTCTTTAACATTACAAATAATTTTTATAGAATGAAAACTTTGTTGAAAATAATCTTTTACATACTTTCCTTAAATAATTTTGTAATTTATTCATATATTTACCTTTCTTCTCATTTTTATTTTTTGTTTTCATCTCCACAATGTATCTACATGACTAAATTATTTTCCAAGACTGATTCATTAGTTTTATATATACGTGTGTGTATATAGATAAAAATCAAATACTTGAAGCAAATTGAGTAGAATGTGCTTTAACACACACACACACACACACACACTAAAAAACAGACTTTAAAATTTGAATCCCAGATTCATGTCAATGTTTATGCAAAGTGTCTGCAGAAGAAAGGAATATCCAGTTAAGCAATACATCAGTTTCAGTTCTAGAAGTCATAATCAGACTTCAGCATATTTCATGGCCATTCGAATACTGCACTTGATAGGATAAATACACTTTCAATCTCTGACCCCAATTGTCAACAAAACTATTTTGCTATATTAAGGGAGCATTGTTTGAGGAGAGAAATCCAAGCTAACTCAGCCAAGAAAAATGAAAACTAAATGCTTATGCATGACCTATAGAAGCTCATAAAAATATCTTACTCCTTCAACTGCTTTGGATGACATGATAGTTAAAAGCCTATCAACCTGAACTTGAAGTTATGTCTTGACCACTGTCAGTATTTTGAGGAGGATATTATTCACATGCCATTCAAGACCTAAACATGTTTTTATCATCACTGCCAAGAAAGTCATAAATAACAAATGTCATGTGTCAAATTCTTGCTTTACATCAGAAGAATCACAATAGCTGGGGGGAAAAAAACAATACAAACACAATCTAGTCTAGTTGAATTAAAATTTTTACACTTGGCCTAAGTGTGGGCTGCATCTCTCTGGAAAAATAAAATTTCCATGTGGCTCAGTTTCCCCAACTGAAAAATAAAGGCGTTGGGCCAAATAATATTTCAAGTCACTCAAGCTTTAAAATTCTATCGTTTTTTTTTTACTTGAAGCTTTAGCTGATGTATGTGAAAACTTTTGAAAAAGTTATCTATGTCCTCCAAAATGAGGATTTTTTTTAAACACAGATAGTAGACATGGCTCCTGCAAAGCTTCCCCTTTTTACATTATCTTTTAATACAAGAAATATTATCTCAAAAAGGCACCCCTCTAAAATTTTACATATTTGTTTTGTAGCTCATGCTCTTGCTCTTATTCCACAAAGTAAACAAACATTCTGGTGGGGTTAAGGATTAATGGCAAGGAATTGCATGGCTGTACAGCGTGTAACCTTGAGGGATGAGATCAAGGGGAATGTCAGTCAAACACCTGCCCTTAGTGCAGTTGCTAATTAATTCGTGAACATTGACTCGAGTTGCAGATTTTTGCTAGTGTACAAGGGAATGAAGTTCCATCCTATAAATACTTCCTTGATTTAATGAGGCTTTAATAGGATTAAATGGTTTTAACTTTATGACTTCATGTTTTTTATTATGGTTGTGTAGTGCTTTCCAATATAGATAGATATGAATTTCACTAAGTTTTAAGAGTAGACTCTAAGTGAAAGGTAAGGTGAATATAAAGGGAAGGATCTGTCATTAGCTCAGTAACTTAATTTTCTGAAATTTTAAAATAAAATTAAAGGTTAAAATGGTGTTCAGCTACCTACAAGTAAACATGATAAGTTACTCACTGTCTCTCTCCAAATTAATTACCATTAGTTAAATAGACTGCTTTCTGTCACTCCACATCTGAGATATTTTACCGTACCATGATCTCAAATTTATGCAGAGATGGATTCTATTATAAATCATTTTTAAAGTTATATTTTGTTATCTTTTCTGTTTGAAGATGACATACAGATAACTATTGTCATTCTCTAAATATTTTGGGATAAAATAAAAATATCTTTTGGATTTATTCTTGGTTGTTACAGGTTTCTATATCTAAAATTTTCCTTTGAGTTCTCAGAAAAACTGAAAAGTAATTTTTTGTGTGTGTGCTGTCATTTTAGGTGTTAAAATAACTAATCTTGTGGTATAATCTTAACCAGTAAGATTTCAGGCCCAGCTTAGGCTTCTTTACTATCATTTTTATTATCATCATCATCATTATCATTCTTTTAGTCAAAATTACTAGAAATGTACTACTTAGAAGTACATATATACACATACTGAGATTTATGGTGTCTTTAACAATAAGGTATTTTTAAGCTAATAACTACCGTTAAATGGGTTAATTGTGCAAATCGAATCATATCACTCCCTGGCTAGAAAACAATTTAAACACTTCCTATTTATTTTAGGATAAGGAAAAACATTCTTAATTATTGCCTATGTTCTTAACCCAGCCCAATTTTCCAGCTCATGCCGTTCTATGCTTTCTAGTTACTGTGATAAACGGGACCAAAAAAATCCTTTCTCTTTCCTTAACTGAACCATGTTTGAGTCAGGACCACAAGCATTATGCTTGTTTCTCCTCGTGATTGTGTCCCCAGCTTCTAGTAGAATGCCTAGTACATACTTATTAAATGAAAGATGTTTTTTTCAATATTTCATATCTGTGTTGATCAATGACAAGAGCTGTCATTTTTTCTACCCTCTTCTCTTGAGATAGATGCTTATGATTAGCTCTAAATATCATCCCCAATCTCTTTTATTTTTTCCTCTTGCCCATTTTTCACTCAGGAACTTGAAAATGCAAGATGCTCACTTTGCCAGGCTTTCCTGCAGTTGAGCTTGATCAGGAGAATGCATTCTGATCAAGATGACCAGAAACCAAGTAAGAACTATTAAGAACTATTTTCCTTCTCAGTGAAAGTAGAGACATTCTCTTTTTGTTTGTTTGTTTCTGGGAGATATATATATATATATATATATATATATATATATATATATATATATATATATTCAGAATATTAAGGGGGTACCAATGTTTTTGGTTCCTGGATAACTTTTGTAATGCTTGAGTCATGGCTGTAAGTCTGTCCATCACCCAAATAGTATTCAATGTACCCATTAGGTATGTTTTCTCCCATTCCCTTTGCCTCCTTTCTCCCTGTTTGATTTACACTGAGTTTTACTTCCCTCTATGCACATGTGCATCATCAGGGAAATGTAAATTAAAACTACAGTAAGATATCACCTTACCCCTGTTAGAATAGCTTTTATTAAAAAGTCCAAAAACAATAGACAATAGATTCTGGCTGGCATGGATGCAGAGAGAAAGGATCACTTCTACACTGTTGGTGAGACTGCAAATTAGTACAGCCTCTATGGAAAACAGTATGGGGATTCCTCAAAAAATTAAAAATAGACCTACCATTAGATTCAGAAATCCTACTGCTGGGTATCTCCCTAAAAGAAAAGAAGTCATGTTATCAAAAAAGACGCCTGCACTCAAAAGTTTATAGCGGCACAATTCACAACTGCAAAGACGTGGAATCAGCACAAGTGCCCATCAATCCACTTGTGGATTAAGAAAACATGTTTTGTGTATACCATGGAGTACTACTCAGACATAGAAAGAATGACTTAATGTCTTTTGCAACAATGTGTATGGAACCAAAGACCATTATTCTAAGTGAATTGTCTAAATAATGGAAAAACAAACACCACACATACTCTCTATTAAATTTAAATTAACCAAAGACATGTACTTTTATTGCCCCGACTACCCATAAGCTTCTTTCCTTTAGATATGGCTGTGAGGATATTGCTCTTGGAGTTGGGAATGCCATCTTGCTGAAATAAAAAAACAAAAGAAAAACACAAACAAACAGAAGAATTGCAGATCTGCTACCCTGACAATGTCAACACAGGACACTGCCCACTACCATCAGGCTTCTAGTTACGCAGACAATAACTATTCAAACCACTGATAATTGAGGTTTTCATAACTTATTGCACAATTGTATTTCCCCAGCTCATTACTCCTTACTTATTTTTCTAAGAACTTCTCTTATCTCACAGAGAAATCAGACTGAACTAGGGAAGAACTTCTGCATAGAAACTGTCGGTTGTTTCCATATCAAACCCCCTATCTAGAGAAGGCAAGCTTATTCACAGTATCTTTCCTGATACTGGCCATTTATCCTCGGAATTATGTTTCTATTTGGCTTCCTTTACCTGACCTTCTTTCCTATTGCTTTTGTGGAAGTGTGACTTCTGTTATGGATCATTTCTTGCTTCGTGGTAGATAATTACATAAGTAATTAGTTCATTTGTACGTTCAGTATAGGACAATCTATTTCTTAGAAAAGGAAAGGCATCCTTATTTCTTCCAATAACAAGAAAGTAGTTATCATTTTTCTATTTTTCTCTCATTCTTTTCTTACAATTTAGCTTCTTTAGCTAAATTTGTCTATTCATATTTGAATACGTAGCTGTACTACTGTAGACTCTCAGATTAATGTGGAAAAATTAACATCTATAAGAGTTGAATGTTTATAGGTGCTTTTAAATTTTCCACTGCCCACCAGAATAACAGATTCTAACTGTGCTCTGTCTCAAGCATGACTCAGAGGATTAATATTTTCCCAGTTAGGGACTTCACTTTCTAATACCATCTTCTATCCCATTGTCAGTAATTGTCAGGTTATCATACTTATGTTTATTAATATCAATGGTAAAAGAATTTTGTCTTTTGAGTTGTACCCTTCAAATTTTATCTATTTGTAGGATGTCATTGGTCGCCTCTGTGATGCCTCAGTGAGTCATAGAAATTGTGAGTGTATGTGTGAGTGTGTGTGTTCTTAAAGTGTGTGCCATGTTGTCTTCCTCTTACTGGTTTCCCTTCATCTCCCTGAGGAGAACATATGTTCCTTGAGGCCAGGGATCTCATTTCCTTCCTCATGGTGTTTTAAATTCCTAGAACAGAGCAAGAAAATAATAAATGTTTAATAAATCATTGGAGGAATGAGTGAATGAATGAATATATAAATATTACTTCCCACGTCTCAGACATACAGTGACTTTGTATTTCTGTGTAGCTGAGGGTTCACTTGTCAAGTGTGTGAAATCACTGAAAAACTATTACCTCGGGCATAGTTTGTGACACTTTTTAATATTATCTAACAGTTTTGTAACTCTGTTTCCACATTAAAAAGTAACAAATGTTCTTTCTTTGGAAAATCAAAATTGAATTTATGTGACACAATATGCTTATGCAAACCATAATGTAATCAAGTGTCTCTAGCCTTCTGTGGTCACAAATGCTGTTGATGGATGTTAGATGAACTCCAGGGTCTTTTTATAGAAGATTCTCTAATGCACCATATTTTGTTTGGCAAATTCATGCAATAAAGATTTTGACTAATCTTTAGGAATCATAATTACTATATAAGTTATTTTCTTCTCTATCTATTCCTCCTGCTTCAGTTGTACTGGTAGAAAATAAATATAATTTATCAAAATTAAAAATTAATGAGACTGTCTTCCCTCAAAGCATTTCTTCTTAAGT
Source organism: Microcebus murinus (assembly GCF_040939455.1). NCBI lineage: Eukaryota > Metazoa > Chordata > Mammalia > Primates > Cheirogaleidae > Microcebus > Microcebus murinus. Next base: position 28,676,152 of record NC_134124.1, read on the forward strand.
GTGTTAAAAACAAAACCCCAAGGAGAGGAGTTACCAGGTAGAGAGGCAGCAAATAGAAATGACCAAGCGGGGTTGTAAAGTATCATTTACTTTAAATTCAACAAAGTAAATACAGTTTAGAGCTTTTGGCCATTTCCAGATACATATTATAAAATAGATGGAGTAGGCTATACTCACAGGGAAACGTGACTTCCCAGGTCAAAAAATATAAAGACCTATGGATCTACGAAGTATAAAGAGGCAAAAGAAGATATCAAAGTGAACAACATCAGAAGCATAATCATTAAACTAGATGACAGAGAATTTAAAATGACATGATGAAGACATAAAGAGGATATTGGTAGACAATAGCAATATGAAATAAGAAAAATAAATCATAAGGAATATTTATAAATATATGAATATTCAATATATCATTTAGACAATATTAAAAAAATATAATTATTACAAGAAAGAACACAATTGTTGACCTCCATAGTTGAAAGGATACAGCTCAAAAATAAATTAGTGCATTGAAAGATCAGATTGAGGAATTTTCCAGAAAGCAGTAGTTAAAAATACAGAGATAAGTTTTAAATCAGCAGAAATACTGTATGTAAAAATAGTCTCAACTCCACCAACAAAGAACCTAGTCTCTCAGATTAAAAGAAAATGTATAAATATGAACAAGATATAAAAATACATTGTCTGTAAAGACATATGTAAAACAAACAAACAAAATCACAGAAAAGATGGACAAAGATATCCTAAGCATATGCCTATAGAAAACAGTAGTAACAATCTAACATGGCAAAATATGATTAAGAAAAATAATTCAAAAGGTCAAAGAAAGATGTTATATTCTGGTAAATAAACTAAAAGAATGATATATAATAATCAACATGAACTTGTATGCACACAGCAATATTGCCTCGAAATATGTAAGGCTTGAACTGTCAGAACTGAAGAAAAGTCTATATAAATTTACAATTATAGTTCAAGATCTTAACATATTACTCACAGAAATTAATAGATCAAATGAAAAAATAAATATTGAAGATCTGAACAATGCAGTTTAACTATTTTATTTTTAGATATACATTATTTTAAGAATATATACATAGATATTTAAGATTTAAGCTATGATGCTTGGATGCACATGCCTGTGCATTTTGGCAGGGAGAGAGAGAGAGAGAGAGAGAGAAAGAAATCTATACTCAAAATTCAAATATTCTTTTGAATATACTGCAACATTTACAAAATAAACCATGTACTAGACTGTTAAGATTGCCTGATAAACAAGATTTGTGCAGTCCTAGAGTCATTGAATATCCATTATTCTAAGACTATATAGTACATTCTGTTTTACACAATGAAATTATTTTAATATACAATGATATTGAGGATATTAAATTAACTTGACAAAGCATTATTCTAGATAAGAGGCATTTACTTTCCTCATACCCTACACACAAACATAAAGTTGCTTCTCATGGCTTTTCAGACTTGTCTAGTAGTCAGATTTTATGGCATTTTTCTAAAGGAAGTGTGTTGCTTTATTAATAGATATCACTTAGGGAGCATTACTTATGGGGCACATATGGTGTTAACGGTTATACTTTCAATATCTCAATGAAAACGTCATGCAATAGGTAATATTACAATTGAAGGAATGAAGAAATTGGGGCATGAAGAAATTAAATAACTTTTCAACAACAGAGCTGGAATGTGAACCAGGGCAGCTTGGTTCCAGATGCTAGAATTCCCCAGAGACCAGGAGTGTTACTTGAGAATAGGGCTAGGTTCATAAGAAGTATCTAGTCAATGCATGTTGAATTGAATTAAATTCCCTTCACCATAAAAACAGAGATTAAATATCAATTCCATTGTGGTACATAGTTGATGCAAAAATAATTTAAAATAGAGCAAAATAAATCTCAATGCCAGCCTCCATATAGCAGTATGCAGAGTCACTATCCTAGCAAAGAGCCACATATATCCTTGCAACGCACTGTTTCATGAGTGCATGTGGTAATTACAGTCATAAGATCTGAGTAAATCAATTCCTTAATGTAGTAATGGCATTGCAAGGGTAGTAATGGTAACATTAATAACAATAACCATAATCCTATGAAAGTTTAGAAACATAAAGTCTTATGGAGACTATGCAGCTATTTGCTAAATGCATTTTTTAAAGGGGAAATTATTTATTTTTATTGGCTTTGACCCAACAAAATATTAATACCTTTACATCATTTTTATCTTGCTAATAAAGAAGTTCAGAATTTTTAACATATTCTCCCTAAGCGATGCTCCAAAGCTCGCCCTCTATTTGGTATTACAGTATCAGTAATTGGTGTCTCATGTTAACATTTATTTAAAGCTGCTGATTTAACATTTAAAAATTCTGGGGTTAATGGATCTGTGAATACGGATCCATTAACCTCAATAAAAACAAATGGAACCTCTTGTGAACTAAAATCAGTTCAGATCATGGATATGCTTTCTCTAATACTCACAACATTTAGATGGTCCTGTTAAAATGTCAGGTCATAAAAAGGTCTACTAACAGTAATATTCAAGGTGATTTTCAGTCTTCTGCCATTGTTATTGTCCTGTGCAACAGAAGCACAGCTTTTCTGTAAGGTGTGGCCTGTACAAAAAAAAAACTAGTTTCTATCAAATTCATTTCCTAGAACTCATGGGTTCTTATAATACAATACCCCAGAGTTGCTTCCTCTAAAACTCCTGTCACTGAATAAAGCCCACTGTGTTTCCTCAGTACTTATTAAAGACCCTTAAATCTTTGGGTCTTCAAAATCTAACCTAAGTTTTCTCTTTCAAGAAAATATAGTGAAGTAACCAGAAGAAAATTTGCATATTATAGGCACTACTAGACTTTTAACAAATATTTGAGAATGGGATGAAAGGCACTAGAATTACTTTTACAACTTTCTAGCATTATGAGCTTGGGTAAATCACCTGAACTCTCTGAACGTAAGCTGCCTCATAGTAATGTGTAAGTATACGAATGCTTTCGTATGTTTTTTGTTTGTTGTTTAGTGTTTTGATGTTTCAAGCAGTTTTTTTTTTCCCCTAAAGTAATCGAGTTTAACATACAGGATAATTTACAAACATTAAATGTACAATTTAGCTGAAAGATGAGAACATTTTCAATATCCTAAAAGTTTTCTAATTTTTTTTTCCCAGTAAATACCCCATACTATGGGGGAAATCAGTATTCTAACTTCTAACACGATTGAATGGAATCATTCAAAATACAGTGCTCTGTAGAGTGCTTCCTTCACTCAAGGCCATGTCTGTGAAATCTATTCATGTCCCTGAGTGTAGCAGCAGTTGATTATATTTCTGTCTACTATTATATTGTATAGATATACCACAATTTATTTATCCATTCTCCTGTTTATGAATATTTGAGCTATTTCCAATTTTAGGCCAGTATGAAGGATGCCTTTTTAAAATAAAAGCTTCTTAATTGTGGTTATGGCCCTTAAGAGAGAAAAATCTGTAAAAACACAAAGCTACTCAGGATAATCTTTACACCTTTGAAAGTTGTTTTAATTATCTATGGCTAAATAACCACCTCTCCATGATTTATGTAGCTTAAACCCACAACATTTTATAATTTATAAAAATTTTCTGGGTCAGAACTTGTTCATGGCTAGAATGGGCAGTTCTGCTCTACAGGATGTTGGTTCGGGTCACTCAGCTGGTTTTAGTTAGCAGCTGAGCTAGGCTGGAAGATCACATATTATGACATTTCTCCACTAAGTGGCTTTTTCACATGGCTATCTTGGAATTGCTCAAAGAATTGTGGACTCAGTGTTATTGAACAAAAATGGAGGCTGCTACACTTCCTAGAGGCTAAGCTTTGGACTGAAATAGAGCTACTGTCACTGCACCCTGTTGCATTGTGTTTCGAGGGAATGGATATAGTCTCCATTTCTTGATGGTCAGAGTATATCACACATACAGACAAGAAAAATATTGACAGTGTTCATCTTTGAATATATCTGGCCACAATAATTAATATCTCTCCTTAATGCAAAATATCTTCACCTCCACCCCCAAAATTCACACCCCATTCAGGCATAATCTCACAGTTGTCTAAATAAAGTTCATACATGGATAAGGCTTCTTGTTGCAATTCCTGAGGTATAGCTCCTCCAGTGCAGTTTCTTGGGTAGAGAGGTTTATGAATTTAAAGACATGTTATCTGCCCTTCCATATACACAACATAAAATGGTGGAAGAGGTAAAAAGATAACCATATTAGAAACTCCCATTCAAACAAATACTGTGAGCACCTAATAGTTGTTGGTTCATACCAGTCACAAAAATCAGCTGCACATATGTCTCCTTTCACCTTGTTGTGGGCATGGTTCTCTCTCTGGGAATAGTTCTCTATAGCTATAGACTATGGGATGTGCCCGCCAATCCTTTCATCTTTATTTTTTTAAATAAATAATGAATTGTGCATGCAGCCGAAGATCTTTTTCAACCTTCATCCTACTATTAGAAGGACAAGGTCCCGTTATCCTCATTGCTTTGAATCATTTCATTCCCTTTTAGTCTAAGCTGTTGGAGCTTTCATCAATACATATCACTTAAAAAACGTAGGTTTCCTATGAATTGTACTATGGTTCACAACATTAGGTAAAATCCACATATATATGTGTGTATATGTATGTATATGTATATATACAGGGTGTCCCAAAAGTCTCCATACAAAGGAAAAATTTTGTAAAATTTTATAATGAATATTTCATAAATAAAGACACATTTAGCTACAATTTCCCATTTTCTTTATGTATGGCGACTTTTGGGACATGCTGTATATATTTTTGTGACAAGTCCCTCTCTTCTTTGGGCTGTGAGTCAGGGTGGTGTGGCACAAGTCCTTTAAGATTCTTAAACATCTTTTGTCTATGTGTCTAGCTGAGCACCTGGCTTAAATCTTTCAGACAGCTTAACAAAGCATCTTAACAACCACAATCTTTATTTTCTATTTACCACAAGATTGGCTCTACCCTTAGAATCGTTCATTCTCTTGATAGCCTCAGGATGAGAAAGAGTTTTATTGTCTAATCCAGTAAGTACTGGGTCGAAAATAATTTCTCTAAATTCTGCTTGAAAATTGAGCATTTATTTTTTTACTTCATCTTTCTTTTACAACCTTATCATAGGGAGCTAAAAGAAGGCAAAGGCACATCTAGTTACCTATATCCATAATTGTCTATCTTATACATTACCTAAAGCAACCGTCTCACCAAATTTTTTCACCATATATAATAGAGGATCTTTTTTTTCTGCACCCTGCACACTGGATTTCCAGCCTCCACAGGCAGTCTTCTCACACATCTTGATCTCAAAGTCAGATCCATATGTTTTACATTTTGTTATAACAACACTTCACTTGTAAGTACCAATTTTTGTTTTAGTTATACAAAGCTGCATACCAAACAGCCCTAAAGCTTTCTTTTAAAAATATTGATTATTTATTCTTTCTCACAATTCTGTGGATCAGGAATTGGGGCAGGGCTCAGTGGGGGGGTACACTTATAAGTATATAATGTGTTTTCACTAATCTTTTATCCCTGCTGTTTCCCTGTCTCAAATCATTTCTTCTTTTCCTTCCTCTCATTTTTAATCAGAATACAACCTAGTTATGCTGTAGGACTTTCTCTAGGAAACTTACTTTTGCTCACACAGCTTAGTTAGGTGGCTCTCATTTATGTTCTTATATTACACCATGCTCATTTTTACCATAATATTTATTATGATCTCATTAAACTCTGGGCTCCCTGAGACCAGTATTATGTTTTCTTCCTCACTGCACTTTGCACTGTGCCAGAGACAGACTGCATTTACATTTAATATTTGTTGAATAAGAGGACTTGCATCACCCAATACTTTTGAATAGTTGGAGAGATATGTGAAGAGGACATATTTATTCTATACATAGGAATAATAATAACTAATATGAAGTGCACATTAACTATATGCTAGTTTATAGCGTGTCCTAAATTTTATATACCTGCTTTGAATTAATCTTCACAAAGACCTCATTATCCTCATAAAATTTACAGAGGTAAGACACTTTCCCATCGTTCCTCAACTTTAACTGACAAAGCCTGGGTGTAAACCTGATTCTACCTGGCTGTGAGCCAATGTTTCTCATTGCTAGATTACTCTGCCTCCAGAGAAACAATAGTTCACATTTTCATTTCTAGGATTATACAAATAAATCTGAAATTCCCTTGGAGGCTTCATTCCACAGATTGGAACCATGGCCATAACTAATACTTATACTGTAGTCACACTACTCACTTTATAGCGAGGATTTAAGACATGGTGACCATGTGTCTATAGCCTGGGTACCAATTATTAATGTATTCAGACTGCTGTACAATAAATTTTGTTGTGATACATTTGTGTAGATTGAGACAAGACTTCTGGAGACCATGTTTATCCCAAATGAAATCATGTTGCTCTCCTGTACAAAATCCTGTAAAGGTTTATTGAGAACTCTATCTCACTCCCGATCATAATGTAGTCATGCTATAGTAGTCTCCAAAACATGCCAAACTCATTTATACTACAGAGATTTTGCATTTGTTACTGCTTTTGCCTGGAACTCTTTTCCTTCACACACTAGCATCACTAATCCATCCATCCTTTTGATGTATGTATATTCGTCAATTTATCTGAGTAGACTTCCCTAATCTCTATCTAAAATAGCCTGTTTGTCAGGATTTATCCCTTTTCCAAGATCAAAGGATAGTTATTCTTGATTCCTTATCTGATATTATAACATGCATTTATTTGTTTACTCTTTCTTCTGTATTTTATTCTCTATTGTATAAACCTCATGAGGAAAAATGTTTTATTCACTATTGTGTATCAGCAAACATATCAATTTCTAACACTCAGTAAGTTGTTATCACATCATAGTTGAATACGTGAAAGAATAACTGGTCATATCATCTGAGTAAGTTCTGATCCTTTCACTGACAGCTCACGCTCTTTCTTTTGTTGAGTTAGGTGCACCACATTATACTCTCACAGGACCTTGAATATATCTCTACTATGACCTTGCCACATTGTGCTATCAGTGTTGCCTTACTTGTCCATCTCTTCTAGAAGACTATGAGATCAGAGACCTTGTCTTAGTCATGTGTCTACTCCCAGTATTGTGCACATTGCAAGATATATTGTAGCTACTCAGTAAATGTTTGCTGAATGAACATAGACTAACCTTTCTCTTCATTAAAGCAGAAGTTATACCACTTAGTTTAGTCTACTGTTGATGTAATACAATACTTTAACATCAAATTGGCATTTTAATTACAACATACACTATAATTACCTAGAAGATTGTATGTTGGGAAGATTGGCTGAAAATGACATTGTATCTTGAATCCATGTAATTTAATGAGCAAGATATGTTACTCTAATTAAATTTCTGAAGAGTTTCTATTATTTTAATGCCTAGTTTGTAATCCAGAGAAAATATAGCCTTCAAATTGGAAAGCCATTTGTAAGGCATATTCACTGTACTGCAATTTAAACTAATCCCTAGCTCAGCTGAAATTTCTTGGATGACATTACAAGGTCAGTTAACCATTTGCAGTGTAAATGGCCCAATCTATAAAATGGAGATGATGCCTGTGATGAGTTGGTGGTTTAATAATGTCATTTTTTGAGTGTACAATGTTCTGAGCAGTGTTGTATAGCTACACACCTAAGGGACTTTGGCTGTTCTTTTCACCATGACCTTTCATATGACAAACTGATGAAAAGAATCAGATGCCCCCTTCAGCCTCCAGGCAAAATAAATTAGCTTTCAAGGAAAAAGGTAGAAATATTTAAATGTTGAAATCTTATCTACCTTTCCTTTGACCCAATTTTGTCTTCTTCAATGAAAAGCTGAACATCAAGTTGACGCAAGGCCCCATCCTGCCCCTGCAGATTTTATGAAGCTTTTCTTGGTGTAGTTTCTTGTTTGTTTGTTTGTTTCCCCTATTTTTCTCTCTCAAGGGAATACATGAGAGATTCATGTATTTGCCAGTGCCAGAATCATGTAAATTCAGATTCTTTTCTAACTCCCAGGCAATCACTGCCAATTTATTAATGTCATTTTTGTATTTCATTTTTATAGCCTGGAAAATGAGAATTTCATGTGAAAACAATGATTCCCAAGAATAATCTTAGAATTAATGCAAAATTAATATGTATCCAAAAGAGATCGAAAATAAACAGTAAATATAAAGATTTAATACTTAACACTAATGCTGTTAAAATTTTATGATGGCATTTAATAATTGAAATTGTGCAGTAATAGTATATTTCCAGAAGAGGTTTCCAATACAGGTAAGCCAGTTGCTCATGGTAAGCACCAAACTGGTTTCCAGAATCTCCAAACATCTGACAATAAGTAGTCTTTCAAACTTGTTCCAGAAAATCAGATAAGCATCAGAAGCTGACTCTTAGCCAGCTTTAATTACTATGAAAATACGTAAAGACTTCAAACAGCGAAGCCTATATCTTATATTGTAAGTAGTACAGGTCTATTGTCATAATGCATAGTTTAGTAAATAAGGCATAGCCAAGCTTGGAAAATACTGAAAAAAATATTTAAAGTATTCCTCTATTTAGCAAAATAGACATTGTCAGTTTCCTGGTGCTGTTTGTTTCAACTCTACTAAGCATCAACTAGATTGGATTCTCATGTTGAAGACTAGAATGCATCACTGTGTGAATTGAAATGCATTACTCCGTGAATTGGAATGAATTAGGCACACTCTATTGCACTTCTCTCCTGTCATATTTTTGCTGTTCTAAAAATGGTTTCTATAGGAGTTTACTATCAGATCCAGGACAACACTTTATAAACAAAATTTAATGGAAGCTTTCATCTGTTAAATTTTATTACAACTCACATTAGCTCCTTTTTATGCTATAAACACGCTTATTTTGTAAGTTACAGATGTATCGTCCACAACTATCTAGGAAATGCAGTGGTTTAAGTACCCCAGGAAGACAGAAAAAGAAAGTATTTTGCATTAAATATTTGTCACTTTCAATACCTTTAAAATTAACATTAACTCAGAAGTTTTTCTTTCTTTAACCTGATATTTAATTCCACTTTGGAGAAAACTTTAGGTTGATCAGGATAATCATAATCCACAAAGCACTGTAAGATCATTGTTGAAGCTTAATATTTTTAATTAGAGTCTAAATATTTGTATTGCCAGACCAATACATGTTTGAAACAATGATCTAATATTTTTCTTATCTAATACATTTCAAAAATTATACATATGTCCTTATTGTACCAACATGGATTTATGTAGAGAACCAAGGTTCCTTAATAATTCACCCTCAACTTTGAGAATTTGTCTCCTGACTTGGTTGTATTTGAAATTTTGTTTGGGGAATACATTGGAGAATTCAGTTTCAAAATCATGGTTCCTATTCTTATTCTGTGAAAATTGACTCTACCTGCAGAAACAGTATGGACCTAGTTTCAATCCTTTACATGTTATGTGTTCACATGCATCTTTGCTTTAAACTTCATGATTTAAGAGAATGATACACTGAGCATCTATGGGTATATGTATGCCTTAAAAATGAAGGTGGTCGACTTGGTAGTTCATCCTTGCAACATTTCAATATTGTCTTTGGTTTTCTTGATGATTTTTTCCAGAGCTTTATAGTGTTTTTATGCTCATGGATTTTTCATTTTGCTCAAATAAGTCATTGATCATTAAATTCAACTCTTTTTCCAATTACTACATCATGCCAGGTGTCACGTCTTAGCAGGGGGAGGTCTCTGTACTGTTGCTTAAAATCATTGCTTGACAACAACTTACTTAAGATGTAATTCGATAAACACATAGTACACAGGAAAATTGACAATCTAATTGTTTGGAGATAGCAATAACACAGCATTAATATGCTAGTTTTTTATTACAACATGTGAAATGTTTATTGCATTGATATCTAACTAGGGATAGATAAATAGCACCATCAATTCCATTTTAAAAATGAAACTATAGCTAATTTAAATATTTTTGCTCAAAATATACAAAATATATTATAAAGGGCCATCTTATTTGAAGAAATGAGTGGATTTAGCAATATTTATGTTAATAAAGTACTCCTTGAGACTGAATTAGTAAATATACTATTTATTAGCTCACTTCCTAACATGTGTCTACTTTAGTAACTAAGTCTTAGCCTATATTTTATATGATATTAATGGTAAATTGGTGAAGTCACGTAAACACCAAAATTCAAGTTAATATTCAGAAAACCATACAGATATATTTGGCATTCTGGATAAAGTACAATTCTTGCACCATAATTTAAATTTTTCTATCTTAAACACTCAACAAATTGATAAAAATCTGCCTTCTGTTTCTCTCTCTCTCTCTCTCTCTCTCTGTTTTTAAAAGGATGACCCTGGTGAAAACAATGAAATCATTTACCTCTATATTTCTGAGTTCTAACCTAATTCTGATTGCTTATTACTTGCTATATTATCTTTAAAACATTCTTTAAATTTTGTAGACCTTTATTTTTCAATTTAAAAATTGAAATAATAGTTATCTTCAGTCAAAAGGCCATGCTCAAAAAATAAATAAATAAATAATAGTTATCGTACATAGTTTTATGGATACCAAATAAGTTAGCATAATAAAAAGCAGCCACCACAATACCTGGAACACACAGTACTCATCACTCAGCCAATCATATTCACTTCCTTCTCTTCTTCTTCTCTTCCTATGCCATTCCTGGGATTCTTTTTTTCTCATCCTACCCCCAACCATTCAGGCTAATTCTAAGTTATACCTTTGGACTGCACTGGGTTCAGTGGCATGGCAAATGTATTAGTAGTATGCAAGAATATCATTTCATCCTGTCTATTGCATTATTTCAGTTGTTATTCATGACTGCGTAGTGGAAATATGACTTCCAGGGACAAGAATACCCCCTAGTGTTTTGAGCTACCTCTTTATTCTCATTGAATGGACTCTATGAACTTTTTTTACAATAGCAGATCACAAATTCATGCTTGCCGTGCTCGCTCCTAAACTCGCACAACATGTGTGAGACATTTCAATACATTCATTTAACTTCAGCCACATCAGATATACTTACCCTTGTTTAGACCTCTTCCCATCCCTCAGCTATATTACTTTTTGGCCTACTGTATTGTCTGGATCTACAGAGAATGTCTTCAATACCTTTTATAATGAGCAACTAAATTACACATAAATTCTCATGTATGCACACAATTATATTTTAAATAATGACATACTACATCTCCAGTTTGGTTTTCAATGGAGGTGTGTATAAGATACTATGGGAACAAAGAGATTGGAAAAAAAGAGATCTGTTTGGAGAAGCCGGAAAAACCTCAAGAAGAGATGACGTGTTGCTACTTCTTGACACATGAGTAATGATTGACTAAAAAGACAAGAAGAAATGACATCCCCCCTCTCTCAACAAAAACTAAAATAAAAAGAAGGAGCAGAGGCAAGATTATAAAAGAATGCTGAGTGCTTGAGGGAATGGTGCCAAACGTGTTATGGCTGTCACAGCAAGCTCACTGGAGGTTATTTACTCCAGTATGAGTTTTGATAACTTCTGCGTATTTGCGACAGAGCAATTTGAAAATCACCATGTCTTTAATATATCAAATACATTAAAATCTTAATCTTAGCAGATAAATAAACATTAACGCTTACAGCACAAATGGCAATTCATTAAATTTCTTTTACTTGATTTATTGTAACACGGTCTACTTACTGAGTTGAAGATTATGTACAAATTACTACAATTATGCCCCAACTACATTCAAATAAGAAACTAAAGGATTTCTGTACTTTATGGTTTCTTTAGTAATGGTTGTTTATGGCTCACCATCAATATCAGTCTGTTGCTTATGTCAGAGCCTGCTGTCATAATGTGAAAGTAGAGCTTTATCCTCTGCATTTTTTTTTTACATTCTGCCAATAGCATTATAGCAATAATAATAATAACAATAAATACCGAGATGTGGATATTGTAATCAGTTGTTCAATAGTCATGGCACATATTGCAGAGGGAATCTTCTAATTCTCTTTTTCTTAAACCATAATAAATAAAATGGAGCTTTCATCATCTGGAAGAGAAAACATATTTTAGATATCCCAAAGGGGAAGATCCCTATTATACTCTGTTATAAAAGAAAGGGGATGGTTAAAATTGCTAAGTGCCTGAATGCCATGCTGTAAACAATTTGGGTCAAATTCATGATACTTTCCAGGGTCAAGCATGGACAGATGGACAGGTTTCTCTCTGGCTCTCTGGCTCTCTCTACCTACCTCTCTCTTTCATATACACACAAACACATACTACACATTCATTTTAAAAAGTGTCAGATAATAACTTTTGATGAGATTCCACAGAGTTGTACAGATGTCAATGCTTTATTAGGGAAGTATAATATCCCCACAATGACAGGGGAGTTTGATAATACTTATAGAGTTTAATTCATGAAAGGGTCTTTTATTGAATCAATTTTAATACAGTCCCAAAGGCCATATCTCAGAAAAGCCAGTGAGGGTTTTGTGGTGTCCCAGTTGGCATCCATTAAGAAACAGTGTGCCTTTTGCAAAGGCATGGAGGAATGAGAGAAAAAAATCACGTTCCTAGTCTACCTGCGAGATTATAACATTCTGAAGCCTATGCCATAAATAACCATATCTTAATATGAATCTGAATGAAAATAAATTTTGAAATCACTTTTTTTACTATGAAAGAAAAAAGTGAAAATACAGAAAACAAAGGTGCATGACTGTATACTGGAGATCATGCTGTATATACAATTTCCTTTGGGTCTTGCTTATTTATCTAACTATCGTAGCATGGGGTTCTCAGGTATTTGAAGAATGTTCTGCTTATAATGGGGTTTCATAAGCAGAACGTATGGGAAACTTATGATGCCAGTTTCCCATGCAGCTGGCATGCTTCATGAATCCCTAGGTCCAACTATATTCTTAACAATAAGAAAGAGGACAAATCTCAGGCCCATGTTTGTGCAGGGTAAGATATGACAGTAAAACTTCTCTGGTGGATAGAGAATGCCCATTCCCCTTTACTATGATGTTTCTGCTGCTTCAGCAGGAGCATCAGCAATCTATAAAATTGGAGCATTAGAGACCGATGATTGCAGGATTTGTCATTAGAGTAGGGTCACCTGAAATGATCAAAATGCGAGCCTGCCCCTTAATCCCACAGAGCAGAGTTTGATAAGATTTTCTGTAAACGTTCAGATAGTAAATATTTTTTGGATCCATAAGACAAGAAATAAAGTCGAGGCTAGTATATAGTTAATTATGAATCAACAGAGAGAGCAAATTTCTACAAATATTTTATTGATGACATTCAAAAATGATAATTGAGTATAAGTTTCTGTGATACAGATCTGACGACGAGAACAATAGCACTGGGTTCATTGTAGTTTAAAGTAGGGTTATTTATCGTCATGGTAGAAATGTGGCACCATTCTCCCAGAAAGCTTTTTCTTGCTTCTCTGAACTAGAGGAATTTTCCCACCTGGGAACTCAGCAGGGAATCTATGTGCATATTTCTGTATTTCTTGGTATTTCTGTACTACCCCACAGTGTTGGAGAACTTTGCATGAGAACCAGGGTACAAGGACAGGTTCTGTTTAGGCTCGTGGGCTTGAATTCCAGCTGAACTACTCATTGGCTGTGGGGTCTTTGATTTCTTACTTACCCTATCTAGAAGCTTTGTTTTCTTCATCTATAAAGTCAGTAGTGATACCTGTTGGGGCTTTTTAAAGATCAAATAAGCTGATAACATGCAAGGAATATTGCATGAGATGTAAGTACGAGGCACACAGGTTATGATTTTGATTTATGTACAACCATTTAAAAATATTATTTTTAGCTTGAAGGCTGTATAAAAACAGGCTGCAGGCCACTGCCTGTGCTGGTCCACCCGCACCCTTCACCTGAGTACTGAGGCATTCATTCCCCTGCCCACAGGGAGTGCTGGCTTCTGCTCAGCACCTAACTGGGAATCGGAAATTATCTTCTCTTCTGAAGGGAACTTTCTTGTTAATGTCATAGCCCTTCACCAGGAACAGCCTGCATCTAATGACCCATCAGAGCAGGGTTACAAAGGTCCTGTTTTCAAAGACAAGGCAACTCTCAAGGGCTATCTTAGCTCCTGAGCTCCTCCTGGTATTCTCTGAGGTCTGTGTTGCAAACGTAATGCATTAGAACTTTCTCTCTGCCCAGTCCTGTTTTCCTCACCTTTCACAGGTGTGGTTCCTGAGACTACACCTGAAAGGACTTCAGTCACCCCACCTTGAACCCTACTTTAGATCATTCGTATCCCCTGGCACTGATGATTATATAAAGCTGTGCTAAATGCACCTTAGGCTTTAGCGGCTCACATTATCCTTTACTATCCTTTGCGTGATTTTTAGGAGCATCATAATGTGGTCCTTGTAAAGCATTTTTAGATGCAAAGTAAAACTGGGGCACTTTATTATTCTCACATGATGCTCATGTTCTAATAGGATTCAATGATTCTCCCAGAAACGGAATGGAGTAAAATATGGAAAATATTTAAGGACTGGTTGTTATTGATATCCTCCATAATAACAGAATTTGTTGTTCCAAATTACAACAAAAGCACTTTATGTGTTTGGGGGTTGTTTTATTCTAATCTTCCCCACCCCACCCCCACCTTACCTTGCTCTCTATTTCAAAGTCAGAGAAAAGACTCAATTGAGGGAAATACTTGCAATCTGGTTTATACCAATACAAATGTGAGCTACAAAGTTGTGCCACCTTCAGTTTAATGCAATATTATTGCTACTTATTTGGTGAATAAAGTGGAATGTAGAGGGTATTATGATAGATTAGGATTATAAAAAGATACAAACTACTCAAGTTTATGACCTCATATGACTTTAATGAAATGCTGGTATATTGCAGTACTTACAGAAAGCCATGAGTCCCTTAGCTATAGAAGACATAAATAGAAAATGATTTCTATGATAATGTGCTTCTTTTAGGGTTAAATGAGACATCTTCTTCTTGCAACACAGAATAGATAGCTTTAGAACAAATAAAAGAAAATGTTACCTCATGTGAATGAACAGAGAATAGATGAAACATTTTACTTCCAGAGATAGAGGCTCATACAATAGCTATATTCACAAAGGGGTTAAACAAACACACGATTAATAGTCCACATTAGTCTGAATATTAAGCTTGGTATCTTCGTGCTATCTATGTTTTTTGCTCCACATCATGGAGTTAATGCCTAAAGAGCCCTATCTACTACAGGGATAATTGTTGAAGAAAACTGCCTGAGCCATTGCTTGGATATAGTGAAGATTCATTCTTCTGGAAGGATGAAGGTTAATTTCAGTGTTATATTACTGAGATGGTCATTTCCTCCCACCAACTAACTTCCCAAATTTCCAGGATATTCTTGGAAAACCCAGATATTGAGTCATTACTTGAGTAATGACCGTCTCAAGTTTAACATACACAATTGTGTGCACTTAACAGCATCATCAAGACCTGGAAATCTGTTAGAAAAGCAAATTCTTGCGTACAGCCCCACACTTCCTGAATCAGAAACTCTGGGGGTTAGGCCTAGTTATCTCAGGTATAACAAGTCCTCTGCATCTGCTGTCCCCAAACCCTAAGCTGCATACAGGTACCAGTCCATGGCGTGTTAGGAACCAGGCCACAGAGCAGGAGGTGAGCAGTGGGCAACTGAGAGAAGCTTCATCAGTATTTACAGCTGCTCCTCATAGCATGCATCACCACCTGAGCTCTGTCCTCCCTCCCCACTGCCCCAGATCATGGAAAAATTGTCTTCCATGAAACCAGTCCCAAATGGTGCCAAAAAAGGTCAGGGACCGCTGCTCCAAGTAATTGTGATGACCACTAAAGTGAGAAGCACTAACGAAAAATGAAATGAAACAAATCAAGAAAAAACCAAATTGCTACAAAAGAAAAGATGTCACTTAATATGGCAACATGTGAACCATCATAGAGCTTAAAAGTTATGCACCTTTGGGAAATCCTTTTTAGATTAGGCTCCAGTAGGTAGTTATTGTCTCTGTTAAAAACACAGGTTTATATGACAACTAACTCTCCCCATCAACAAGGGGCAGTTCAGAGATGTGTAAGATAGTAAGACAAAGAAGCAATTGCTAAGCAGCAGCTAGAGTGGGGCGGAGGTTGGGGGGAGGAGGGGAGAAGCAACACAGCAATACCTAAATTAGAAAAGAGGAAAAACATTTGGTTTCAGGAAATTTACTGCCTCAGATTTCAGAGCACAGACAGAATCAATAATTAAAATTGAACAATAAGTAGTTGAAGACAGAACACTCTCTGAAATTAATACTAAAGGTTCTGATTTTTAAAAACATATTTCCTCTATAAATCTCAGGGCATAAAGGGTCTACTTTTGAAGTATTGTCATAGTAATGGTTATCCTTAATACTTAGATTTTCAAAAACTCTGAAGGTGATACAAGTACGTGTAAAGGAGAGCATATTAAAATCTCATTCTTCCATCACTCTAGAAGTTTCAGATCTCATCTTTATTCTTCCAAACTTTTCCCCAATGCTCAGACCTCAGAGTTTTCTTCTTGGTCCTCCATTCTTTTAGTATATAGATTAACTTTATCCTAACCCAAGAATAAAGAATTCTTCCTCTTTGAGAAAGAAGAGAATCAATGTTAAGTAATAACTAAAGTATTGTTTTTAGGAAGCCAGTATAAGAAGAAAAAAAAAAATAGAAGCATTCATTCCCCAACTAAATTCTTCTATTCCTTTCCCTCTGAAGCTGCCTGCCCATGCAGCCCACCACCACACCTGCCTATACCCATCTGTCCAGCCTGGAGCCCAAAGACTGGACCACCCAGGGAATGCGTCCACCACTGCTGTTATCAGCATGTGCCACCTAGGGCCCTGAGGACCAGTCTGCACAATGCCCCATCCCCACCAAAGCTTCATCACAGCATTCACAAACAACTACAACCTCAGCCACTAGGAAACACACAGACGCCACTGATATTGATTAAAGGCAAAGTAATCATATGGAAACTAGACCATGGTGTCTACCCAGAACCAAAACCAAGGCGTTCTACATAACTGACATAGATATATCTACAGAAAAAAAGTAATTTCCTGTGAAAGCTAATCTATAAAATTGGAAGCAGCAACAGTTATATCAGATACATAGATATCAATGTAAGGACACAAGAAACATGAAATAGAAACATGAAACAGGAAACAGGAAACACGGCAACCCCAAAGGACAGCAATAATTCTCCAGTTACAGACCCCAAAGGAAAGAAAATCTATGAAATCTAGGTATGCGGTCTCATATATTTAGTGGAATCCTTATTAAATGGTATATCTAAATATACTAGATTATAACATTAAAGAGTGAAAAATAAGCCAATTAACCTTGATTTTTTCTCAACATGGTATCTAATAATGTAAATTTTTCCTCACAAAATGAACTTTTATTTTGGAAAATTGTTTGCTACAAAGTAAGTCATGAAATATTGTGTTTTCACTAGACAAGATAAATCAGTTATAAGTGCACACTCAGTAACAGGTTCTTCATGATGAATGTATTGAGTATAACTATCCTGTTTAATTTTCTCAGCATCTATATGAACCAGTTTTTATTCTTTCCATTCTACAGACTCACTGATTCAATATGAACTGATTGAGAGACACCTATACAGGAGGCACTCATCTAGATGTAGGGAATATAAAATAAAACCAACCAAAATCCTTACCCTCATGTTACTTGGCGTTCGGTGGGAACCATGGCTCAGAGAAATTAAATAATATGCCCACAGTCACATACTTTGTAAGTCCTATAACAAAATAGTTCAAGTCTATATGACATCAAATGTTATGCTTTAACCATAATATATACAAGGCTCTGAAAGTCAATAAATCTCTGATTTATCCTACCTCCCTGATCACAAAATATCTGTTTCTATTGCTAATCAAAATCAAAGATATGCATCCATTTCTTTTCTCTCCTACAGAAAATCATCTGCAGATTGCTTTTGACTTTGGGCAATCCAAATAGGACCAGTGTAATGCAGTAGCACTGAGAAAAAGAAATGATATAATTTAAACACCAATTCAGAAATATATGAAGAGTAAGTAGCTTTAAGGGTTATATAATAGTGTGCCCTAAGATATAAAAGAGAGAGAGAGAGAGAGAGAGAGAGAGATTGAGATTGAGAGAAAGTGAGGAAGAATAATAAACTAAACAGATAATCAAATTGTATGCTTCATAGCAATATAATAAGATATTACTTCTTTGGGAAAATTAACATAATATAAATAGTTCATGGTATCTAGTTGTTTTCAGACATTCATGAATATATTAACTTTCAGGAAAGAGCTTATAAAACTACATAAAATCTTATGGTTTTTTTTTCCTTCTTATAAACCACCTATTATCTTAAATGTCTTTTAAGATGAAGAATCAGCTAAATATGATATTGTGCTTATTCTTATGTTTAATTCCAAAGCAAACATTACATATAACAAGCATTCTGGTGATAAATTCTTAGTTGAAAGAGCATTCTTTTGGCATTAAGCAAGTTGTTTATAATCTTCAATTCAATGAACATGCTGGGTTGCACTATTTCATGTAAAGAGAATAATAGATTATAAGCTTAACTATTACCATTTCATATTTTATGGTCTCCCCAGCATATCAGAGGCTCATTTTTCAGCATGACCTCCAGTGAGTACATAGAAGTAAACAGAATCTTAAATTTGCTTAGAAAATAAAAGCAAGATATTTTGAATTAAATCTTATTCTGCCAAAGTGGTTAGACATGGAAATGTGACAAGCTCTCAAGTGAACATGAAGAAGCATCATGGAATGATCATTATCCCTACCCCATCTCCTTGAGCTCACAGTGTGTAACTGCATCTGAACGTGTTTAGTTGCTTACAGGTGACAGCAACTCAACATTGATTAGAGACTGGAGAAAGAAAAAAAAAAATTGCACTCACTCAAATTTAACTCAACTTACAAAATGGAAAAAGTATGTTTGCTTTGTTTTTATTAGAAGCTTATAAATGCTCTAAATATCAGATGTATTATTCTTTATGTCTACACAGTGTCATACATCCCAGTAAAAAGTTACAAATAAAAAATATGATTAGATATGTGGTTGTTATGTAGACAAAGTAGAAAAATCATAGATTGGAGTTTGTCACTTCCTTGCCGATATTTATTCAGGTACTGAATAAATCAGTTTTGGCAAATAAAAAAAAATAGTTATTTTTATTAAAAGGGACCTATGAGTTTCAACTTCCACTTCTAGCCATGGTAAAGTAACTGATACTAAATTGGGTGTCTTGACTTCAAAAAATAAAAGTATAAAATTAGACAAAATTTGTGAAATAACTTATTAGACAACAGACAGCACATTCTATCTGAGAGAAGGCGAATAAGAGTTCAGCTCCATGATTGCCCCAGCTTTCCAACAGGTATCACCTTCCAGAACTGGGTTAAGAAACAGAAAAGTGCAGTGGTCTTCTTAAGCTAAAGAATTGAGCCAGTGATCTTCCTAAGCTAAAGAGAGAGAATCAGCTAGAATTTATAGCTCATAGTATCAAAAAGAAGAGATCCGTTAGGGAAGAAATTCCTAATATCTACATAGGTATCCTCTTGAGTCTCTGGCTGAATATGAAGATGCACGTGTAAGGAAGGTACTCTATGTGGCTGGGCAAAGAACAGCAATGAAAGAGCCATTATTTGGGAAAGGGAACAAATACCAGAGCACTGGGGGCTGGACTACCAGAGCTTGCGCAGGGCTGGGAGACCTTAACATCTGACCAGGTAAAATGAAGAAAGCTCACTGGACACCTCAATAGAGACTCAGGGAAAAAAAATAACTTTGAAGTAGAACTAATTTAGCATTAAATATTACCCTAGCCCCATGCTAATAAATGTGAAAAATAAATCTTGAAAGAATCAGGCTTATGCTCATGTAAATCAACAGCCTGACAGAACAAAACTCAAACCTCCACTAAGGAATATAACAAAAGCCAAGCAAGTAATAAGGTAGCTTTCAATCCAAAATTATAAGAAGCAAAAGAATGAAGCCCATACTAGAATGAAAATCAACCCAAAGAAGCAGACCCCGAAGTGGTAACAATGATGAAATTAGTGAACAAGAACCTTAAAACAGCTATTAAAGGATGTTAAAGGATTTAAAGGAATTCATAAACATAGTGGGAGGGGTACAAATAAGGAGGTTAGTAGAGGAATAATGGAAACTAAGTAAAGAAATAGAACTGGTAATTACAATTCTTCTCAAGAGAGAAATCCCAGGTCCAGATGACTTTTCTGGTTAATTTCATAAAATATTTAAGAGAAAAAAATAATACCAATTCTACACAAATTCTATCATAAAGTAGAATACTATGGATTACATTTTAATTAATTTTATAATGGTAATATATAAGTTAGCAAAACCAACAAAATGGTGCCAAAAAAAGTAGAGAAAAATGTCACTTATGAACACAAATTCTGCCAAATAAATCTAGCAAATAGATGAGGACATATATCACATATATACATAAAATAATAATACATTGTGGACTGATGGTTATTCGAAGAAAAAAATGTTAGTTAACATATAAAATTCAATCAATGTAAGATACCATGGTAACAAAATAAAATAGGAAAATACTAAGGTCATTTCCATAGATGCAGAAAAAACATTTGACATATGTTAATGCCACTTTTTGATAAATATTTTTGCTAATTAGAAATAGAAGGTGACTTCTACAAACTGAGAAGGGCATTTATAAAAAAAAACTTACAATTAACACTGTGCTTAATTGTATAACATTAAATTCTTTTCACATAAAATAATGAACAAGTCAAGAGTTTCTTGTATCATTTCTGTTCAACATTTTGTTAATGGCCTTAGCTAGTGCAATAATGAAAGAAAAATAAATATAAGGTATGAATAACAAGAAAAAAAGTAAAATTATTCACAGACAACATAACCATGTGTGTAAAAATTCTTCAGTATCAACAAAACAACCAATGGAACTAATATGTTCATTTAGCAAGGTTCTAGGATATAGGGTCAATAGACAAAAATTAACTATAATTCTATATAAAAAGCAGGAAAGAAAATTGTTTGATATGCACAAAGGATAGGTATCAAAAGAAATATATTATCAAATGTCTACTTCTGACAAGTTAAAACTATTGGTATTCAAATTCAAAATTTTCCAAACTGAATTACCATTTATGTTTTATAAAATTCCTTTAATATCTCAAAATTTCTCAAAACCACACTTCAACACAGTGGCATAGAAAAGACATCCATTGCAACATTTCATGTAATAGTATTAACACATGTATATAATAATCTTTATATAAATCTAGAGATAACATTTGAAATTGTGCACTTTGACATTTAAAACCTTCAAATGGGAGTATTACAAACAACTGTATCAAAGATGACTTGGAATATATTTTTGTATTAGGAAAAATGATATAATTTTTTAAAATAATTTTCATTCTTTCAAAATCAAAAATAACTAGTATGAATTTTAAGAAGAGAATCAAAATTCAATATCAGTATTGAGAAAAAAACTGGAAGATAGATAACTATGCTGCACATTTTGTAATCACAAACAAAACTATTGCAGTTATTAGTGTTTCTGATCATTTGGACATGATTCATCCTATAAATGACAATACTTAGTGACAGTATACCATATGTTTGTGATGTCTATCTGACTACTTAATACAAGAACCCAAAATCTATGATAATTCACTATTTGATTTGAAAAAATTCAAATCTTCACCTAAAATTTCTTGTCACCAGAAAACATATGACTGAGAAAAAAAAGAACTTTATAAATATCAATGTTTCTAAAATTACATTAAAGACAGAGGAAAAATATATGCACCTTGAATTATTTCATAGTATGCAACAATTAAGTAATTATATTATCCAAACCATCTTGCATGTATTGTATACAACATAGACATCAAGTTAAGAGAGACATCATTTCAAGTTTGCTTATAAAAAGTACATTAAACACTTCTTGAACATAGTTAATTTTTCAAACTTTTCAAAATTGACCATACTTTACCTTCAGTGAAATGTGCAGATCTTAAACTTATAACTCCATGAGTTTTGATAAATGCATATACTTATATCACCCATACCTCATGATGCAGAACATTTACACCACTCTGGAATGATCTGTCATGCCACTTATCAGTCAGTTTCCAACCCTGTTCAACTTAGAGGCAACCACTGACATAATTTCTATCGCCTCTTTTTAAAATTCATGCAAATATGCATACAGTTTTCATAACTTGTGTTACTTCCTTCACCAAAGAAAAAATCACTTCACTTGTCTAGCGTTCAGTATCTCTGCTCTATATAATGTTCAAAATTATTATGACCACAGTTTCACTATTCTTTAAAACAGTTATTGGGTGTCCACTGTGAAGATTGGTATATAATTATTATTTAAATATTGTAAAAGAAAAATTGTGCTGATCAGGCAAGCAAGATTTTATTCATGACTGCTACACCAGTAGAAAGAGATTACTACAATAAGGGAGAAAGATTGAACCATTTTCCAGTGAAACAACAGGCAGAAGGACTTTTAAAAGCTGTGGTGTGCTAATGGAAAAGTATTGCAGAATGTTAAGAAAGATGTGGGTCAATGTGTTTAGGGCATCTGTGTGTGCTGATTGGTGCTTGTGAAAGTTAGGCTTCTATTCTCCTGCAGAGATAGAAGAACAAGGGTCTTATCTTTCTTGATGACTATCTGGCTTCCAGATCTTTGAGAAAGATATTTCTGAATTGTAGGAGATTTACTTTTCAAAGGGTCAACAAATTTACAGTCACAAGTTTTTTTTAACGTAAATGCTCTAAGAAAAGTGGGGGGAGCCCATAGTCAAGATGTCTATCTAAAATTTAGTCAAGCTGAGGGGTAATGTTAAGGCCATCTTGGTCAATATCAAGAATGTTCATTACAGATATTTTTCTTAACATGGCTTTAGGTTCTTTGATTCTAAAGAAGACATTCACAGAGGGAGTGGACAGTATTCCTCATTACATTTACTCCATGCCAATCTCTACCATAATGATATCTCCTTACTCCTGTTATAGACTGTTAGATCAATCTCTATCATAATGATATCTCCTTACTCCTATTACAGACTGTTAGATTTTGTGTAGTACCTTCTTTATCCCTTCTTAGTGTGGAGCACAGTGGTGCTTCCATATATATGGGATTGTTGGACAAATGGACAAATTAATTAATTAAATAATATAGAATAAAAGAATGGGCCGGGTGCGGTGGCTCACGCCTGTAATCCTAGCACTCTGGGAGGCCAAGGCAGATGGATCACTCAAGGTCAGGAGTTAAAAACCAGCCTGAGCGAGACCCTGTCTCTACTAAAAATAGAAAAAAAACTAATTGACCAACTAAAAATATATACAAAAAATTAGCCGGGCATGATGGCGTATGCCTGTAGTCCCAGCTACTCGGGAGGCTGAGGCAGTAGGATCACTTGAGCTCAGGAGATTGAGGTTGCTGTGAGCTAGGCTGACACCATGGCACTCACTCTAGCTTGAGCCCAAAGTGAGACTCTGTCACACACACAAAAAAAAGAATGAATGAATATCTTTTGATAATGGCATTCATTGGTTAAATCTGTAAGGGCAATGCATCAAAATTGTAGGCATTGACATTAGGTGTGCCAGGTAAAAGTTTGGAAACTCTTTGAAAATAATTTTTCAAACTGTGTTTGCTAAAACATTTGGGGGGGGGCTGCAGAGGAGCCAACATTCTGTAATTTTTTTTAATATTAATTTTACTAGTCATGAAGGCAATTTTTTTCAGTAAAAGCCCACAGATGTAAAACATCTTAATAGCAAAAATTTTAGTTTCCAAACCAGAGGACCCTGTTAGGGATCTAAGGCTGAATCTCTTCAAAAATTATGTGTGTGTGTGTGTGTGTGTGTGTGTGTGAGAGAGAGAGAGAGAGAGAGAGAGAGAGAGAGAGAGAGAGAGAGAGAGAGAGAGAGAGAGAGAGAGAGAGAGAAAGAGAGAGAGAGAAAGAGAGAGAAAGAGTATAACTCAAGTTTGAGGGAAAACTTCAGATTTATTTATAAATTACAAAGCCAAAATAGTTAAAGTGCAATTTCTTAACGTATACTTTACCTCGTTTTTAGAAACACACATTGCACTTATTATTACTTGGTCAGTGTTTATTTCCCTACTGGAATGTAAGCTCGTAGAGCTCGGGGATCTTTTCTGACTTACTCTTTTATAATAAAATAATGTCTGGAACATAATAGAAACTTAATAAGTATTTTTCAATAATGTAGTAGACAATAATAAAAATATTAAACACTTTCCAACCCAAGTTAAGCAAACCCAACCCTCCCATGTTTAAGAATAAGGGACATTTTCCCTGCTTTCTTTGCCTTTCAAATGCAACTCAGAAATTTTTCAAACCCTCTGTTTCCTAACTGTACTTTCTAATAGGTTCATTGTTTTGCTAAATCTTCCAGGTCTAGTTAGAATTTAATTCTGCATTTGAATTTTAATGGGTATAGCGGTTCTCTGACTTCAGATAGGGTTAATCTAGCACTTTGGCAAGTTTGCATTACAGCCCTTAGTGATATATTTAAAAGATATGTCTTTAGAATACGACATTGGATTTCAGGGATATAAGGTTTAATTATTCATCCAAAGATAGAAAATGATTTGATCAAGAGCTCAAGTCACTTTCTATTCATTCCTTTTTTTGTCCATTGGAAAACTCTGTTGGGATGGCAGGTTCTCTTCAAACCTTATGTATTATGGCAAAACGACTTATTTAATTATTTATTTTTGCTTCAATAAAGGGAAGGTTTGTGATTTCATGAATCAATAACAGTTTGTAAAAGATAACCACTAGGTATTTTAGAGAGATCTTCTATTTTAATTACACATGTCTGTATGTGTGGCTTGGGGATTTGTGAGGTTCTCTAAATGCCCAGCTGAGCCCAGACATTTGTATTAATAATGCACAACTTCTCGGCTGAAATATTTGACTAGTTGACTGATTAGTTAATTATTAGTGCACATATTAACTACCCTTCTTATTTTTTGAAGAAATAGATAATTTTATTTCTATTTATAAAATAAATACTTTTGTTTACACTTTCATTGGTTATGTATATACACTGAATCCATGATGGCATACAGCACACATATATTTATGTATACATACAAAATAATTTCTCTAAGTATAAAAAGTAACAGAAAATAATTCAGTTAAAATGCATCTACTTAACACTGAAATGTCATAGTAGAGAGTGAAAATAAGTTTGGGACTTTAAATGAAAAGAAAAATAAAATTAAGGATGGTGAATATACTTTTATATATTTAAAAATAGATTATGAATAATTCTTAGACAATAGGGAAAGAAGTACTAATTTTTAATGTACACCTTTTTACTAAATTGAATGAAAGAAATATATTACTTTATCTACTTCTTGTTTGACTTTTGCAGCAAGATCATACTAAGACTCATGACTATAAAAATATTCAAGAGTTTCATCAGTTTTCTAAGCAGTCTCTATGAACATTTTAATATCTAAATAATTTCTTCCTAAAGCACACCCTTGTCATTTTTTTTTCTTCAAGCAAAACTTTATTTTCTGGTCATTATTTGCATTTCTCTAACATTTATCAAATAATCATTATGCGTCTGGTCCTCTTAGAAGTGTCTTACAGGAATTACCTTACTTTATCCTCACAATGTTACTATTTAATAGGAACTGTCATTTTACCATTTTTTAGATCAAAAGCTGAAGAACTAAAAGAATAAGTTTCCTATCCAAAGTATCAGAGTTAGTACATGGTAGAACAAGAACACCAACCCAAGTAGCCTTCAAAATTCATACACATTATGCATCAACTTCCAAAATAAGCTTGTGCCATAAACATTAAAATTGTGTTTGAGACATATACACCTTCAACACGTTTGTGCAATCACTTAGTATTCTTTGCCCCTTTTTCTACACCTGTAGTATTCTTTTTTATTGACTCTCACATCGTGTGAGAAGGGATGTTTGAGTGGATGCTAATTTTATAGTCAGTTTACTAACAGATATTTGCATATCTGTTATGACAACTTTTGTATTTTTTTTTACTTTGTAAATATGAGGACTCTAACAAGTAATACTCAGTAGCAAGTTCCTACTGCACACCTAAATGAACTTATGTGTCTTTGTTAGGGTATACATACATTGGCTAATAGGGAAACAGGAGGAAGGCAGAGAGGAAGCTTGTAATCAAAACATTCTGACCTCCAGCACTATTTGTTGAACTGGTTAAAAAATCCAGAGAGAGAACTCTATCTCCTTCCTCTTACTTTACCCCTCACAGTGTATTCACTACCCCACATTAAAGATTCCAGAACAACAACCAAAAAAGATTCAGAACAAAAGATTGTTAGTTTATTGGTGATTTTGAATTTCAGTTGAAAAAAAAATTTTTCAGAGAAAATTGTTTGTAGGAAGTTATCTTTTAAGTCTCTCACTATTAAAACAAGTGGGACAAAATTGAACCTTTAAAATTTATGCCATTCATTTGTTAAATCCTAAAATTTTGACATTGATTTTTATAGTATCACTTTTCATTCAATTCTCAAACCTCTGGACAATCTGAGTTTATCCATAAGTCTATGGGGTCCACCTTCCCTGAGTTATTGACAACTGTTATGCACACAATAGGAAACACATGATTTACCCAGCAGTGTTCATATTTCTTCGATTTAAATTCTGGACACTTTCACAGTTATGTTGAATGTCAGGAAATATTCTGTATAACTTTTAATTTTTCCTTCTAATTGTCATTTATCACTTTACCAGATATTGTGATCTGTAGAAACATCAAGATCAAAGTGAACACTAATCCTGAAAAGTGAGGTACCTTTGTATTTTTTACCATGGGCCAGGTGCATCTATGTTTTGATCTTCGCTGATTTAGAAAACTGCTCTAATCCTGCCAGTGATTCACTTTCTCTATTTCTTTTCCAAAGGCAAGAAGGCTTTATGTACTTTTCTTTAAATCTCAACTGCTGACTTTCAATTCTCTAGGAGAACAAATCTTATTTTAAAAAAATATATTCTGAAAAATGGAGTGAAGAACCTTTTCAAATTATAAGATTGTCACTACCAGGTTATTTACCTATAGTGTCTTTATTTTTTTTTTTTCCTGCCCAGACTAAATGAGAATAATAACCCCCTTTTTTTTTTTTTTGGCTGTGCAAATAACATTTCTTAGTGAATTTCCAACATTTTTGGCTATATTGCTTTTTGCCAGAAGTAAACAGCCACTGAGAAAACTCTTCATTAATTTTACAGTTTTGAAATTGTAAATAGACACTGTTATAATCCAGCACAGCAATGCTTCTTGCACCTCTCACCAGGGAGGACCATGCATAAGACCAAAGGAGGGTCATCTCTCTTGCACCTAAATGATTTAGCACTTTATTACATTATCTTGTCCTTTAATTGATTATATTTTCCAATTCCTTATTTTCTAGTAATCTCATAAATTCTTTTAAGCTAGGAATTTGGCACCTTATTGTTTTAACCTCCTCATTTTCTCCTCTGCCTATAATCATAGTACATAATGCTTGCACTTCAAATTCAATAACAGTTATTGTTTAATAATTCATGTCTAAATCGATATGGTTTTTAAAAGTAACTTCCATACATACAGAATGGGTGAACTTCATAAATCTACTTATGTCACCTTTAGCAAAAATTGTGAAAATACCTTTATTAGTTCAGATTCTTTACCCATTTACCATTTTTAGGTGTTTAAAATGCTTCGTTTCCTCCTACAATAATGCTTAATATTGTTTTCATCCTTCCTAACAGATAATATTCAATAATGATACATTAAATCAGCAAATATAAAGTGATATATCTTATATAAGATTGGCAACTGAAATAAGAGGGTTTTAGCAAGATAAATTTAAGTGTTTCCTGAAAACATAAACTTTTAGTATTATAGTATGACTAAGAAAATTAGAGAATTTTATCAGCTACATATGCAACACTTTATGACTTGGCAGTACAAAGAGCCTGGATTCCCGGACCACAGACTTTTTTCAGATCCTTGATGTTGCATTCATCCCTATATGCTTCAGGAAGAAATTTCTTCCTGCATTTTCAGGAAGAAATATGTTTACCACGGGCCCTTCGATCCTTCTCTGAATTTAAGTTTTCTTATCACACAAAGGCAGCATTTTAATCCATGAATGTCTGAGTGCCATCTATAGCTGATGGTATTTTGAGAAACTCCCCATGGAATACTTCTCTTTAGAAAGCTCTCTGCATCATGCTTATTAAGTTATATCACACCCAACAAGATTTCCTTGTAAATCTCCTCGGAGAACCCACTGAGAGTCTAAATAGAGAGAACCACTGATTAACTCGAAAACTCAATTAATCAGCATTGTTTTCTTTTTCTTCTTGAGCTGCAGTTGAAGGATAAAGAATTTAATAGTGATAACAATAGCAACAACAAAAGAATTATATCATAAGTGAATAAAATGTTTTCCTCAATATGACTAGGATCAGTCAAGATTAATTCTGATCTCTGGTGAACCAATTTTTAGCCCTGAGGCCGCACATGAATCATGGGAAAAAATAAATTAGGTTTTCTGCAATGTACTTTCCGAGGTATACATGGTCTAACACATTTAAGAAATATTTCAACCACTAGTAGGAGGAAAGAAAAAAAAAATTTCATGACACTCGATGAACAGAAAACTTTTTTTTGTAAGACTGTACTATTGTTTAACTCTTTTACTTGGTCAAACTTTATAATCATTGTCTTTAATATCTTTTGAAATATCTGGCTGGCTCTCAGCATTCCCTGGCTCTGAAAACTTCCGCATCTACTCACAAGGATGGGGCTGCAGGGGCCTGAATCCTTTGGTGTAGCTAAATGAGTCAGGAGTGGCCTCTTAGTTCGAGCTGGATAATCAGTCTCGCTCTCTATTTAGTCAGTCTGCATGTGGATGGAACCAAGGAAACATATTACCAGGAGCTGTGTGGATACTGTGTGCAGAGAAAATCAGAGGAAGGCAGTCTGCCAGATGGACACACATGAGCCAAGGAGAACCCATGTGATGCCAGAGAGCAGCAATCTCGATGGCTAATGGTTCATTTCTCGATTCTAGGCTTTACTGGCTCTACATTTGATTCTTGAGTATCAAGGTGTATCACATGCACCTTGATCCTTGAATATGCTTAGCCGGTGCTAATAAACTTCAAATATTTGCAGCCAGAAAAATCTCAACTCACACACACTTAGTAGCACTGAAATCTTTTCCATCTATATTTCTTGCATTCCTAGAAACTATTATTCTTATAATAGAGTAATATTATTATAACTATTATTAGGATGTGCTTCCTATACAAAGTCGTCTAATTGTATTACCAGAATCTCAATACATTGAAGGACTGTTATTATCCAACCTTGACAAATGTGGAAACCGAGGCACATGCAAGAGTAGTCATGATGAAATGGGGCTTTGGTTTCAAGCAGTCTAGTCCAGAGATCGTATTCATAAACTCCAACTCAGTTTTGGAAATAAAATAATAGTGATGAAATTTCTATCCAATATTCAGAATTGGGGCTAAAAAATTTGTGTAAATTTTTGTGAAAATACATGTATGTGTATGTGTGCACCTGTGCACATATGCATATGTGCATGTGTGTGTTACCCTAATATACAGGGAACACTCACCCATCTTACTGAGTTAAGGTGTCAATTGCAAGTGAAAAAATTTACATGTGAAACTATTTTGAAAAGATTTATATACCTTTGTTTCTTGTTGTTTCCTTAGAAAATGCCTTCAGTTATTAATATTACATCTCTGAGTAAAATATGAGACAAGGTGCAATGGCCAAAATCGGGCCATCAGTGCCTACTATTGATTCACATGCTCACACAGACCTCTGAACTGAATCCCCAATTTGGACTGCTGACTTCTGTAAGCAGTCATCACCTTGGTATAATCTCTCCACTCTGAGCTCTATCCAGGCAAACCTAGTGAGACAGGGTGAATTTAAAAGGCCACCATCAACTGAGCCACGAATTACCAACAGATCCAGTGGTTCAAGAATAATTTCCTCTTCAGCTTGAAATGTAAGTATGGCTCACTGAGAAGCCGTATTACCTCCTGATTCCATGGAAGGCCTGTCAAAGCAGAACTCACAGAGTGTAAAGTTTTTAAAGTGCATTTGTTATAGCTTGCTAGTCTGACTATTAAAGTGAAACACTACACACCGTTAAACCTTCAAACTAGCACTGCAAAAATACTTATCAAAAATACAGCCTCTGGGAGATTTGTTTACTCTAGAAATATGCTGTCTTTGCAGTTACTTTTTCCTTAATGAGAAGGCAGTGCAGGATTTGTCTTTTTCATTGGAGGGCAAAAAGCCAAATAAAGGGAATTGCCCTTAAAGTGACATGGCAATACCCAATTCCTAGGTAGGGCTCAGAAATCTGTCTGAAAGCATTTTACATTCTGGAATAAAGTTCCACATTTGAAAACCATTTGTTTTGCCTCAAAATCTTGCGTTCAGCAAGTTACTGATATATAATATGACAGTTGAAATGTGAGCCTGAAAATAAGTCCCTCCACCTAAGAAGTATTGTTTTCCTTAAAACAAGATGCTATTTGGAATCATCTAAAATTATCAGGAGCTTAGGGGATGATAATGAGTTGAATCAGTACTGTTTTCAAGCACTGTAAAAGTTTCCTGTAAAACTTTAGAAGCAGAGCTGTCTCCAGTTACTGGAGAATTCTGTCTCCGTTTGTGAACCTGTACATGCATTCTGTTCTTTGGCTCGCTCCTTGAGTGTGGCATTTGCTTGGGGAATGTGTGACCTGCCTTGTCAAACAATACAGGATAGAGTAAAGGTGGCGAAAAATAAATAAATAAGTAAACCTTCAGAGGCATTTCCTTGCTTTTCCCATTTAATTTTTCATTTGGGTTACAAATGGCATCTCAGACAGAAGGAAGCCTCCTGGGTTTGTCAGGATTCTCCGCTGGCCTAATCGGCGAGCATGACACATGTAGAAGTGAGGCACTGAGAGAATTAGTGATTGCATCAAGCAGGAGGGGAGAATGATCAATTATTCACCACATGCCACCAAACACAAGAAGCATGACCACTGCTTGTCTCTTGCCTTCTCTCCTCTGTGCACACAAACAAAGCTCTTCCCGCAGCCTACATGCCATGCCGTTCAGAGAAATGCTCCCTCCAAGTAATTCTCATTTTCGCCAATCCATTTATATCCAGGTTTTTAACTGGACAACCATAATGGAGGAAGTAAGTTAATGAATGCCCTCTTAGTTTGCTTTCGTCATTCTCTTCTCTCCATTTATTAAAACACAAAAGAACATAACGAAGACTCAGATGAGTGATCGTGAGAATAAATTTATTATATTAATATAAAATCCACCTAGAAAATGCCTGTAACATCCTGAAAGTAATGCAAAGGATTTGATAGATTTCTTCAGATTTTCTGTGTTTAAAAGAGACACTTCCTGCATGGAAAGACACTAGAGATTATTGTGACATTAAAGAACATTCCCAGCACTTGTTTTATTTACATATCTAGGTAGCAGTCATTTCTTTAGTAGACAGGCATTCTTGAGTAAGGGAATATGGACAAGTAGGCAATTTTTGAGTGATAATCATTATTTGGTAACCCATCTCTGTCGTTTATGAAGCATGTCATTTGAACAGGTCACTTACACTTCTGATGTCCAAAATCTCTTTATCATCCGGTAATACGTACTTCACAGGGTTGTTAGAAGAATTAAATGAGACGATATTTGAAAAACATTCAATCGATGTTACTTGCCATCTATGCATTTATGGCTGTTGCTCAAATGTTCTGCATATTTGCTGGTTATTAAAATTTACAGTGGATACCAGAAGAGGTCAACACTTCTTCCTCTCAGATTGTAATATTCTCTACATTGCTTCTGCTTCTGAAAGAAACAATTATGGATTCTTTCAAAATATCTTCATTTTACTGAGGTCTATATTTATTATGTAGATTTATCATTTACTGAGATTCAATATGTGTCAGGAACTATACTAAGCTATCTTTGGCTTCTGTGATCTCTTTGCATCCTCACAATAATCCTTAGAAAAACATATCATAACTTCCATTTTACAGATGAATAAATTGAGACTCAGAGAGGTTAAGTATCCTTAATCCCAGAAAATCAACTCAATATACTCTAATCTCAAATCTTTAACGTACACACAAATGACCTGGGGGATCTTGTTGAGATGCAGACTCAGACTTGGGAGATCTGGGATGAGGCTGGGGAATCTGCATCTCTAACAAGCTCCTTTGTGGTACCAACCCTGCTGGTTACCACACCACACTTGATGTAGCAAGACTCTAATACACTATGTCATACAACTTTCAATCTTGGTAATAAACCTCAGTAACTATCAATTAAGTAAAATATGAAGTACTAGTTGAAGGATTGAGAAAGAAAAATGTAAAGCAAAAGGACATCTGATTTGTTCTGGTGGAATTTTCTGGAATTAGCAACTCATGTTTTCTTGGGCCCATGTCATAGTATAAAAACAGGTATTTGACTCTGTGATAAATGACCTTTGACATATACATGTGTTTCCTTTCACTGAGCCAGTTTTCTTGGCCACACTGAGTCCCAAGCCATATTTGGTGTACAGGAGACTGACCACCGAGTAGACGAGGGGACATTGCCTTTGCCAACTGGCTACTTTCCAGGTCCCTCTCTCACTTGTCACGTCTCCGTCTTCCTGATTGAGTGCCAACACTACAAGTCATCCTGGGCTCAGATGAGAAACCAGGAGAGTGCATTTTTTATTAAAATAATAGTATCCTAACATTAAGGAAGGATAAAAAATGGGATGAGGAAAAAGAAGGAAGGGAGAGGAGAAAGGAGAAAAAAACAATAGCAGAGGAGAGAAAGTACGATAAACACGAGGACCACAGACTTTACAGTTGTCGAGGCCTCAAAATCCAGGAGGCATAAGACAAAAAAATCTTCGGAGCTAATCTGCCACCTGCTTTCATCCTGAAAATGATGTGTCTCATCTATCCCTGCCTGATGTGGTCCAAGGACACTTTTAACCTTTAGTCCATGGTTGTCATGTGACTTCATTTCCAAAACATTTGCTCTCAGTCCCCCTCCTCGGAAGAAATAGTAAAGAATCAGCACCAGATATTAATGAGTACCTACTATGTGCCAGGCACTGTGGTGAACAGGAGGGAATTTGGGTCCTCCTGAAGCTGAGAGTCTGTTGGGGAAGACACAGGCTCAGCCAAATGCAACTACCCACGGAGACTCTGCCTATCTATCTAACAAGGCCCTGAGACAATGGCTTCCAGCCTACAAATCTCAAAGTTCCCTTCTCTGACTTTTACGTATAAGTCTTTGGTATCAGGCCATTAATTGTTCCTTATAAGAGTAGTTCAACTAATAGAAAGATAAATAAATAAAGTGACTTTTCTTCATTGTGTTGAAGCAGTTATGCAGAGGTGTGTGTATGTTTCTTTTAACATTCTACAATATTATATTATATATTTAATTCTACTGTGGTTAACGCAGATTCCAATTCCCCATAGGAGTATCACTATGCTTACGAGTAGACACATCCAAGCCAAATAAAGGTAGTGAGTGTGTGTGTGTGTGTGTGTGTGTGTGTGTGTGTGTGTGTGAGAGAGAGAGAGAGAGAGAGATAATACACGCCATCTAAGTAAAGCAAACTATGTTTGTTTTTTCTCTTTCATTCCAAATAGTGAAGATTATGTGGGCTGGAGGGATACAAATCCATATAAATGTATGTTCATGGCTTCATCCAGTCAACCCTCAGGTATGGTTCTAGCATAAGGGAGCAAAAGGAAGTGCAGGCCTCATACTTATAGAGTTTGCATCATAGTAAGAGAGACAGAGAATAATCAGAATAATGCACGTAAGTACACACACAAAACAAGAATATGTTATGAAATAGAGTTATCTCACTCTGAAGCACATAACAAAGGAATCTGAACTAACATAGCTTTTGGAGAAGGTGGATTTTTAAGGAGGATTTCTCTAGGAGGTGATGTTAAACCATGACTCAGGACAAGCTGCAAATGGGAGCAAGCTTGTTGGGGAAGGGCACATGGTATGTTCTAGAAACTGAATGGCTAGTGTGTCTAAGGACAGAGACAGTAGAAGAAGCAGCAGGCAGAGGCCATGTATAACATGTGGTCCCTCAGGTGAGTAGGATGGGAATAATCATATAAAAAAGCAAAACATAGTATTTATTTGGTTCAGCCCTCACCACGATATTTTAAGTATGCAGGGAAGGGATGAGATGCTGGGGAACACAGATCCCATTTCTTTTGTCTCAGACTGTTTGTCCCGAGATTCCTTACTGAGTTAGCACATGCCGTCCATGTGTCTATGTGCCAAAGTGGCCCTCTCTTGATTCTGACTTTGTCTGAAAAGATGCTGTTTGCAATTTCCTACATGATTCTGTGCTACAGCAGAAACTGGGATAAAAGAGACAGAAAATCATCTTCCATTGGATTTGCATTATTATATCTGTATGATAAAAGTGGTGTTTTATGTAGAATTCTGAGTGTTGTCCATAGGGACAGGGATGGAGCAATATATTTTACCTGAGCCATAAAAAAATGGTTGCATAAGTTGTGCAGGGACCAACTTGAGTGACAGATTTGCTAAACAACCAAAGATCACCATCATCCTTGCCTCTGACTTGTCCACCCTCATTCTCTCAACTAGATTCCCCAGGATTTTGCAAGGATTTCAAGCCCATGAATGCCCTCAGTCCCATCGTCTCATATAAATAGACTTCTGGTTAAGTCATTAACCCAAACACATCCTCAACCCCAGTACATCTCCTGTGATGTGTATTCACTGCTCAGCCTTCTGATTCTAAGAATGTATGCTGTGACATAAGTCCCAAATAAATTAAAACAAGAATTTATTGGACACCTACTGTGAATTCAGCATATGTAATACTTTAAAGAATATCAGTGACTCAAAATGCCCAATGTCTTCACTATAATTTATGAACTTGGCCATTGGGATGAGTTTAGAAATGAAAGGTCCAGGAATTGGGCTTGTATTCCTGTTGCTTCAATGATCAAGTATAGGACCTTAGGAAAACCACTAAATCTGTGGGCTTCAACTCTCTTTTTGATTCTTTTTAAAAAGTGGAGATACTGCTTCATTCATTTATTCATTTGATTTATTCATTCATTGATGTCATATCTCTTCATGCTTCTTATACATAAGGTAATAGAAGCCCCAGGGATACAAGGGTGAGACAAAGACACTTGGGTTCCACACTTGTGGAAATTATAGTCTTGGTACAGAGTTGTTCTGAGAATCAACTAAGGTAATAACTGCAAAAGAACTTTAAAAAGGACAAATATTATACAGGTATTAATATTATTCATCACCCTCATGCTTAAGAAATTTGGAGCACTTTCAGGACGACGATGCTAAAATGCATAAAATATACAGAAATAAATTTTACAAGAAAGGATAGACCCAGGCAATATATTTTACAGTCTAGTCCACCAACGCAGTAAAATTCTAAGACAGACATTTGAAGCTGAAATGGAATGATCAGAGAGTTTTCTTAGAGGAGATGAAACTTGAGTTGGCCCCTTGCCAGGTGACTTCCCATAGAGGATCACCAATGACACTGCTTTCTTGGTCCTTAGACTGTTTCATGAATAAGAATGACCATGGTAAATCGGTATATTGTGTTGACATATTTAACACATTATCGCTGCCATAATAACCATGCAACTGGATTTAATTATTTCTCTTCTAACAGCATGGTTTTGAAGCAGATTTAGAGATTTTAGTGTTTCTTAAAACCTAATGGAAAAGAAACTGATGGCTTTACAGAAAAAATA
Source organism: Microcebus murinus (assembly GCF_040939455.1). Classification (NCBI taxonomy): domain Eukaryota; kingdom Metazoa; phylum Chordata; class Mammalia; order Primates; family Cheirogaleidae; genus Microcebus; species Microcebus murinus. The sequence continues at coordinate 28,712,278 of NC_134124.1, forward strand.
GAAAGGTGATTTACTTCCTCTACTGAAAATGCAGCAGATACCCTGTTGTTTCCTCTGACTCTGTTGAATTATAGTATGGTCAGTGGAATTGATATTCAGCTCAATACCATTCTTTGAAGCTGGTAATTCTTTGTGGATATAATCTGTTCCTTACTTGTTACTTTAAGTCATATTTTGCAAAGGAACCTCATACTCTCCTGGGGAACTTGGCCATATTAACAATTATGACATAATAAAATAAAATAACTTGTGAAATTGGTGATAAAATGCTTCGATATTTGTTGAAATAAAAAGCAGTAGTGTATTTCATTAAAAAATGTGTAAAAAACAAAAAACACCTCCAACTGGGTTTCTCAGTATTTCATTCGTTTCCAAGTGGGCTCTTAAATGTAAGATATTAAATTTAAAGTAAATATGAATGTTCCTCTAAAGCCAAAAGCTTTTGAAGAGAAATGTGAAAAATATATGTTAAGGGTTTATATGATAGAGCAGTTTTTATTTAAAACCTTTTTGGTATACCTATGGTAGTTACAAAAATCTAACTATCTATTAAGTTTATTTTGTTTCTGTATTTAACCCCAATTACCCTGTGCAAGGGAATTCTTTTAAAATTTAATTCCCCCTCTCCTTTTTTTTTTCTCTGCTTCTGCAAGCCTTTTTCCCCCTCATGTAAATTGCAGCAGGTGCACAAAATTGAAGACATCACAATTAAATGTAATCAAATATTTTAGGCACTAATGAACAGCTCCAGGAAAACAAGTCAAAAGAAAAAAAAAAAAAGCCTTTAAGTGAGTGGATTTTCAAACACCCAAGGCACCATAGGACCAATTAAGAGAGTCAGATACCAGGACACATACTGACATTAATTATCTTTGAGTTCAGGGAAATAAAAAATAAAAGCAACAATTATCATAATAAATCTCCACACAGTGCTTGTAAGTTGTGCTAATCTACAACACACCTGGGTTTCAGATATTTAAGGCGAATACTCAATCAGTTGGTAACGACCTCACAGAGGAGCTCATGGGACATTTTTTCCTTCCTGTGATCTGCCAATCAGATAGAGGGGCTAAAATGATGTCCAACAGCTATGTCTGTTTTATTTCTCATCACTCACATGAGTTGCAGACAGAGACACTGCATAATTTATTCAATAAAGTAAGTCACAAAGCCAGTATTCTCTTTAGGGGATGTTTATTCAAAAAGAAGGAAAAGTCAAGAATAGATATTCAAGGTAAAAGTTTGAAATCGTTGGAGTCCCAAAGTCCCAGGATGTCTCTGTAAATTTATTCTCCCTGAAGCCAAAAAGAATCTTACTAAAGAGAACAAATATTTCAGTTTGGGAATATGGGTTTTCATTTTAAAAAATGCACAGGAGGGGTCAGAGAAAGAAAGTTAAATGCTATAAGCAAAGAGAAATAGAAAGAAAAAAACGTGTTATTAAAATTGACCTAAATTCTATTGATAATTTGAAATGATCATAATATGTTAACAAAAAGGAGGATATTTAAAAGTCAGAAGGTTGCTAGGTTTCTTCAACCCGGGGGAAAATTAACATAAATATATTAATTGTTGGAAAGAACTATACAAGTGTTTTTATGTTGAATGCCCTCAATGGGATCCTGGTAGAAGTGTAAATATATCTTCCTAAATTGTTGATTAATAGTTAAATATATTAATATTTTTCAGTGGACTCCTAGTGGTATTAAATGAAAAAGAAAACAAAGATATGTTCTTTAATCTTCTTGTCCACTCTCTAAACCTTCAGGATCACTCTCTTCTTGAGAAAAGATACATTCAATTTTTATGTGATTTTCAAATTTTTTAACTAATTTCAATACTTGGGGCCATGATGTTTATGCCCAAAATATAACTTTGATTTATTTTCTCTCCTAATCAATTGAGAATTATGATGACGTATGTGGCAATTTCTTGAATATTAAAAGATATATGACATTAGATGGCATGTGACATTTGTATATATTATTTATGCAATTTTTGAATATTTTATAATGTACTACAAACAGAAGAACATATATAAAAATATTTTTGTTTCTTAGATCCACAATTTTATAGGCTAAAAAATGTTGTAAAAGATAGAAAAAAGTAAACAAATGCATTTATTATTATGCTATACTTGACACAGATTAAAAGTGCTTCTAATCTGAACATTGGAGAAAACAAAGTGGCAGTTTTTTACCTACTGCTTATTAATACACTAGTCCCAACACATGATGGAAATTCATCTTTAGATTATGTACTTTGCAGCAACATTTTGATTTCTTGTAAATTATATGCCTTCAGATTGAATGCCACCGCTTGGTGGAAAACTGAGTTATTTTTATTGTACATCTGCACATGGCTATATAAACTATGGCATGGTCAAATGTTAGCCCGCCATTTTTAAAAATAAATCAATATTTTAGAAATGTAGCTTTGGCTTCTGAAAAAGCTTATTTTAGTGTTTTATCAAATTTAGAAAACGCAAAAAAATGTTGACACATTTTATTACATCAAAATTTAAAATGTATTTATACCAAAAGGCAGGATTTAAAAAAAAATAAGGTGTAAGACATTAAAAAATGGAAAAAAATTGCAACACTTATATAGCAAAAGGTTACTAACCCTTTACTAGTAACCTTAATAAATAAAAGTTCCCATAAATCAGTTCAAAAATACTTACATGATACTGGGAGTTTCCTCCCTCAGCTCTTCCAGTTAGGGCAGGAAGTATGTTTCTGCCCCCACAAACCCACAGGGCTTATTTTCAGCATGGCTAGTTTAAGAAAATAAAAAATTGAAAAATTAAAATTAAAATATACTGAATAATAAAACTAAATTAGGGTGAACAAACATATAAAATGGTACTAGTGTGCACATTTTAAGTGCATTAAGTGCCCAAGTGTGAAAACAATGGCATTTTTCAAGTCTCAAATTTATAAAAAATAAATTGATAATACTCACCATCATAATAAATTTATAAATTGGTAAATATAAAATCTCTTTATTAAAGGTTTTTAATTTATAACATCTTTTATTAATTAGAATTTTTAAAATTAGAATCAGTGCCTATGTCATCATTTGGGATTGAGTAAATAATGTTGCATCTATAAACAGATTATATTAGCCATTGAAAATCAGAATTTTAAATTTATTGACATGAAAGACTTCTGTAACATATATTTGAGAAAAAGTAACACATATTTAAATGTTACATAGCATTACTCCATTAATTATTGAGTATATTTATCACATTGTATATATATATATATACTGTATAAATTAATCACATATATATTATATGTACTAAACTGGAATGATAAAAGTGGTTATATCTGGAAACTGGGCTTAAAGGCACTATTTCCTACCTATATTTCCATATTTTTCAAATGATTTACATTATTTTAATAATCAGAAACCTATTTGAATAAGGAATTATTGACATTTTTACACTTATTCAGATTTTTTACTATATTCATATTATTAGAGATTTGTCTGTCTCTTTGTTTTTTGTCTGTTTTGTTTTTGTCTGTCTCTTTGTTTTTATTATAATTAATATAATTATTAGTTACATGCACAATTAGTGTTTTAGAAGAAAGATTCTGAAATAGAATGGGCCAAGAAAAGCAATATTTTGGGATTCTTTATAATAACTGAGAAATTACTTTTCCAAAATACACTAGTAACATGTATTTACATGACCTAACTGCAAAAAGGCTAGCAAAGCATTCATCTGTGCTACCTTTCTAACTTCAGGAGGGAGAAAGGCCAACATTTTAACTATTTCCAGTGCATTTCATATAGCAAAGAGAACACAGGATAAAGACTGGAATACTTTTATTCAGCTCCACCACTGAGCAAAACACATAATGTAGGAACAACTTAGTTGTTCACAAATGTTTGAACTTTAATGAAAGATATCACAGGTCACTTCCAAATGAAACTTCTTTGGTTTAAAACAAAATGTGTTCTAGTTTTTGCTCCTTTCTTTCTCCCAAACTGGCAACACACATGTTTTGTTTTACTGACAAAAAAGTTTTTGTCTTTTAATTGAGCAAATATTTAGATCACAATCAGGAATGTTCACATAAATATCCAGATAGCTGACTTCTGGTAAATCCAAACTGGACCCACCTTTCAGAAAGTAGCATAACCTGGGACTTTGTGATGGACAGGGCTGAGCAGATGCTTACCAGGTAGCATGATCCCAGCCATTCCCTGTTTCTTTGCCTGACAGGAAAAAGAGATACAGTAGTCCCCCTTATTGGAGGTTTCACTTTCTGAAAATTCACTTTCTGAGTTTTCAGTTACCCATGGCCAACCATGGCCTGAAAATATTATACTACTACAATTGTGCTTTGGGACAATCACTAAGTAAAATAAGGGTCATTTGAACACAAGCACTGGGATACCTTGACAGTCAATCTGATAACCAAGATGGATACCAGGTGACTAAGGGTGGGAGCTTGACAGATGGAGATGCTGGACAAAGTAATGATTTACACATTTCTCGGGCTGGACCCAGCAGGATGGCGGGCACTTTCAACATGCTTCTCAGAATGGTTTTCATTTTAAACTTATGAATTGTTTACTTGTGGAATTTCCCATTTATATCACAATGCTAAGTCATTCACCTCACTTTATCTCATCACATAAGCATTTTTTCATCTCACACCATCACAAGAAAAAAGGTAAGTAAAGTACAAGATTTGAGAGAGAAAGAGAAACCATATTCATATAACTTTTCTTACTGCTATATACTATTACTTATTGTTATAATGGCTCTATTTCTTTTTAATTATAGTTGTTAGTCTTTTACTGTGCCTAATTTGTAAATAAAATTTTTTCATAGGTATATATGCACAGGAAATAATTAGCGTATATAGGGATTGTTACTATTCACAGTTTCACGTATCCACTGGTATAGTCTTGGAATGTATCTCCTGAATATAAGGGGGAGTCCTGTAATTGCCATTTCAATTGTATTTGAACTCTTCTTTTCCTCTGATAGGAAAATGTTTCTTACACTCTTTGCCTTCACTCATTTACATGCCTGGCAAGTGTTTGTTTGCATCCTTAATCTGTTCTTCTCAACCTCCTTCCATTCCAGGCACCAAGTAAAAAGAGGATGCATACATTAAACTTCACTTTGCCCTGACATATTATAATCAAATGCCCAAACCTTCTGACTAGACTTGCTGTTTGATCTTTAACTTCAATGCTGTCCTTTGTATACTCATACTCAGTCCTGGAAATTCCTGATGTGGAATTGCCATTTTGGATGTATGTGATTTTCCTCATAAATGCTTTTTTCTTCCTTATTAGTCAATATAATTTTCATTGTTATAATGCCAGAATGTTTTGAAAGCTTAGTTTATATGCCCCATGTTTGGTACCATTTTCATTATTCATTCCAAGAAATTCATCTAAATTACAATTTTAGTAATAAGGCTTTTGCTTTATTAAGGATAGGAAACTTTTAGAGACTGATTTATAGTTGAACAAAGCTAAAAGACTGAATAAAATGAAAAAGCATATGATAAGCCTTTTTTAAAAAGATTGTTCGGTATATTTAATAAAATGCTGCTATAATTTTCTCAATAAATGTAGAAAGAATATTGGGGCATCTCACATCATTAAAGTCACATGTGTCTATTAAGCCTTCTCATTTAATTGAGGTTTAAAACCATGCAGCAATTGTAAATTTTAAGAGCCTGGAAAGGATTTTTTTTTTTAACAATTAACCATGCATCTTCTTTTAAGGGAAAAACCATTAAATACTTTTTTATGACTTTCTACTTTGCTTTTTTGTTTTAATTTTACTCTCCAGTGGGCCACGTCCTACAATCAGTGCTAGGAGGGGAAGAGGGATAAGGATTAAAAAGAAAGGATTAGAGGGAGGTGTGTGAAAAAACAGAGGATGAATGATGTGTTTCCCTTGAATATTTTATTTTCTTAATTGAAAAAAATGCTTAGGGCCCAGGGACACCAGCCATTAAATCATTTTTTTCGTATGTATAAAGCAGATCAATGAACCTGTTTGTTTATTCCTAAAACTATTCAGACTGCTGTGTGGAGGAATAACTGAAAACATCTAATTCATTCACCTTCTATAAGAACCTCAGTACAAAGGGAAATATACAAGACACCAAGCTCAATACGATCTTCTTAGAAGCCAGAAAGAAAAAAAAATGGAGGACTTAGTTTTTTCAAGTAGAAAAGGAGGAACTAAATTTGTAAAGAAAGTTCTTAGGATATACAAAATCATCAGTAAGTACCGGTAATTAGCTTATAGGAAATAAGGTACCTCCGCCCTGATTTTTTTTTCTTTTGCTCTCTCTTTTCACTCTCTCTCCCCCTACCCCCAGCAAGCACACTCCACAATATACAACATACTCTACTCTCAGAAGAAATTTTTTCCTTTTTTTTTTTTTTTTTTTTTTTTGCTTTCACAAAAGCTGAGACATTATCTCAGTGAGTTGAGAGGTTTTCCCAACAGATGTATTATGACAGTCTGCTGTCAGGCTTATGATTGCAACAATTAGTTTAATAATTTTATAACCAAAAGAAAAACTGCCACATTTACAACTTATATCTTCTTATTCTTGTATCTTTATACATCTTGTATATACATTCTCAGATCTTGAATTTCCAGTGAGAATATTTTATTAACAACTTCTGGATTTTATATTTAGATGTCTTGAAAAATACTTGAAATGCATACCTTGATGGATGCATGTATATACATATCTTGACTTTTTATGAAGAGCTCTTTACCTCCTCAACTTTTAAATCCATTTTTTGCTACCTAGTTGAACAAATTTAATAATGCACTCCAGCTTACTCAAATTCATGTCACTGCTAACACTTGAAAAAAAATGATGATCTCTAATTTATTAGCCTTAGTTTATAGCTAAAAATAAATTATTCTCTCTATACAATGAGAATATATTAAAAGGAATGATTATATCCATATCTTTAATTACTTAAAAATAAAATGACTTTTTTCCTTCTTTTTACAAAAGAGCATGTCATGAGATAACTTGTATTAAAATTCCTCTTAATGTTTGATTAAAATATATACATTGCATTTGACATAGGTGAAATATTTAAAAGATAGATTCAATTTATAAGAAAAACAACTACTGACATATGGGCTTTAGAGGCGAGTTACTAATTTTACCATTCTTATATTGACTGAATTTTGAAAGAAGCCTCCTTCTGAAATGTCACTCTACTCAATTTGAAAAATATATATCATTTCATTGTCCTTAAAACGAGAAAGGACTTGAGGCCATGACTCGTGTGGTATGCAGATCATATCAGTTTGGAGAATCCTAGTTACAACTCGATAATTTGTCCAAGTTGCTTCATTCATTCATTAAATACATGCCATTATACTGGTGATACAACTAAGAAAATGGGCAAAACCCTGGCTCTCATATAGTTTATGTTTTATTCCAAGAGTCACAAAATAAAAACATAAAAATAATCATTACAGGTTGTGATAACCGCCGTGAAGGAAATAAATATGGTGCTGTGAGAATGGAGGGAAAGGATTTAAGGTAGGGAGAGGAGGCATCTCTGAGAAAATAACATTTAAGCTAAGCTAAGACATGAATAGTGAGGAGGAACCAGATGTAGAAAAAGTCTTTCCTACAGAAGAAACAGAGGGCAAAATTTCTAGATGGAAAAAAGTTAGACTATTTTAAGCACTGACAGAGGCTGATGTGGCTAAAAAGCCAAGTGGCAGAGGTGTGTGAAACTGTCGGTCAACTGGGAGAAAGGGTCCCAGTGCTAGATTTTGCATTCCTTTGACCATGTTAAGAAGTTTAATTTTTAATGTTGGTTAATACATTTGTATATTATGCTAAGAAGAAGATACTATATGAAGCATGGCAAGAGTGAAGGGATATTAGTCTAGCTTACATAGGGAGAAAAAAATCATTCACAAAAAACCTATTTTAGTCATTGCCAGAAATCTTTATGGTTAGAAATAAACTGTAAAATTACAAACATAATCCATATTTTTTTAAAGCTTATAAGATTGGCCACACACAATCATATTGCTAGGTTTTCAGAACACTCAATAAAAGTTCACCTTCAGTGAAAAAGCATAGGAAATATGGCCAACTTATTTAACCTGAGTAGAAATCTAATGGTGTTTCCCCCATCATATTGCAATGTGTAAGTTAATTTTATATTTTGGACACTTTAAAAATGCTTTAGAAGGAAATATTTGAAAAATATGTCATCAGGTAGAATATAACCTAACAATAATATCTCTCTGAAAGAAAAAAATAAAGATTCTACCATAAATTCTTTCATAAATTATTTAAAAGTCATACATGTCACATAAATCTTGAAAACACTCAGAAATAAACTTCATGCACTTATTATACAAAGTTTTTTGGGCTCTTATAATATTATTAATCCCTGGAGTTTAATTCTTTCTGTTCATCCAGATGTTATAAAAAAATTAAATATACTTTTAGCAATTTATTGAAAATAAACAGAATTATTGCTGCCATTTTCTCCAAATATGTAAAGATAATTTTAGATTGAAAGCATGTGAGTGTATATTTGTTGATTTAAATCTATTATTTATGTCAGGCATTTGGAAATAATAGATTATATGTACTGTATAACAATGAGAACATCAAAGTAAATAGAATGAAATTTCTTTATAATGGGTCTAGGAAAAGAGAACTAAATTATATTTAAAAAAGATAGTTCCTAGCTCTCTGGGAGGCCGAGGCGGGCGGATTGCTCGAGGTCAGGAGTTCGAAACCAGCCTGAGCAAGAGTGAGACCCCGTCTCTACTATAAATAGAAAAAAATTAATTGGCCAACTAATATATATATACAAAAAATTAGCCGGGCATGGTGGCGAATGCCTGTAGTCCCAGCTACTTGGGAGGCTGAGGCAGGAGGATTGCTTGAGCCAGGAGTTTGAGGTTGCTGTGAGCTAGACTGATGCCACGGCACTCACTCTAGCCTGGGCAATAAAGTGAGACTCTGTCTCAAAAAAAAAAAAAAAAAAAAAAAAAAAAGATAGTTGAAGATAATGTATTTGGGATATTTTTAATTTCCTTTGATATGATAGCCAGATTTTAAGGATCTTTCTTCCTTAATTGAGGAAGAAAAGTAAATCATTTCACTAAACCACATAAATATTCACTGCTGTTGTTTTAAAATCCTTATTCACTGGCTTAACATTCTTATTATAGGCCATCTATCCATTTTCTAATTGATATTTATATCTCATTGTAGGGACTAAGTCAATAAAATAACTAAAGATAAAAAGTTATATAGAAATAACTTTCTAAAAATGATAATAAATTTTTCTTCTTCAGATTCAAATTTCAATAAATGTTTATAAAATGCTTAATTGAATCTGGTTCCAAAGTGTGAGCATAATGTGTGCCCACTCACCAAACAATCTGTGCAATTCAAAATTATCTCACCTTGAATTATAACTTTTTCATTAAAAAACATGATTTTGTTACACATGTGTTTTAAAAGTTTATGAAATACAATTTTCTGTTTTGTGCTAATTGTTCTTTATTTCATATATGCAAATAAATGCCTAGAAGAGAGAAATTGAAAAGATATTTATCATTTTCACATCTTTCCTGTATTACTAGAAAAATTGTTTTGATTGATAATGATGCTCAAGAAATTTCCTTGGGTTTTTAATAAGTATTACAATAATAATTGAGCGCATGAATTTGAACTCTGCTTTTATTTCTATTTCTGTCAGATGAAGTTTATTTATCTCCAAGACAACATTAACTAATTTTCCTTCTGATCAAATAAAACGTATCAATATCATATTTTCCTCTAAGACAGTGTAGAAGTGCTGCTTGTATTAGTTATTAATTACTATGTATCAAGTTACTTGCATTTTTAGCAGCTTAAAGTAAGAAACAACTTAACAATAAAAGATAATAATCCAATTTTAAAAATAAGCAAAAGATTTAGATAGCCATATTTCCAAAGATATAGGAATGGCTAATAACCACAGAGAGATGTTCAAAATCAATTAGTGATTAAGGAAATGAAAATTAAAACCACAATGAGATACCACTTCACACTCACTAGGATGGAAAATTTCAAAAGGCAGATAATAACAAGTTTTGGCAAGGATGTGGAAAAATTGGAACAATCATACACTGCTGGTGGGAATGTAAAATGGTGCAGCCTCTTTGGAAAACAATCTGGCAGTTCCTCAAAAATCTAAACATAGAGTTACCATATGATCCAGCAATTCCATTCCTAGGCATATACCCAAGAGAAATGAAAACATATGTCCACACAAAAACTTATAAATGAATATTCATAACAGTATTATTCACAATAGCTGAAAGTGGAAATAACTCAAATATCTATAAACTGATGGGTGGATAAATAAAATATGGCATATCATACAATGAAATATTATTTGGTAATTAATAGAAATTAAACAGTAATACATGCTACAACATGGATGAACCTCAAAAATATTATATTAAGTGAAAGAATCTAGTCACAAAGACCACATATTGTATTATTCCATTTATATGAAATGTCAAAAATAGGCAGAGAAAGATCAGTTGTTGCCCAGCCTTGAGAATTGGGAAATAGTGGGTGGGAGGTGAGAGGGTGGGGAGTTACTTCTATTAGGTAAAGGTTTAGTTTTGGGATAATGAGAATGTTCTAAAATTGGATTACAGTGATAGTTGCACAACTCTGTAAATCCATCTAGAACCATTCAACTGGACACTTTAACCTGGTAAACTTCATGACTTATAATTATATATCAATAAATATATTACAATAAAACAATCTGAATGTATTATCTTACTTTTTCTGGGCATATAGAATTTGGGAACAGCTTAGCTACTTGGTTCTAAGCTCAAGATTTCTCATGTCATTGCAGTCAGGATGTCACCTGGGACTGCAGCCACTTAAAGGCTTGAAGGACTGGAAGACTTACTTCCAATATAATTCACTCACATGGCTGTTAGCAAGAGACTTTGGTTCCTTGCCTTGTGCATCTCTGTACAGGACTGCTTGAGTACCCTCATGACATGGCAGATGGCTTCCCCAGAACAAGTAATATGAAAGAGAAAAGCAGGAGCCACAATGCCTTGTATGATTGGCCTCAGCCATCACACACTGTCACTTCCACCATATACTGATTGCTACACTGGTCAACCCTAGGGGTGCTACACAAAGCTGTGAATTTCAGGAAGTGAGAATCATTGAGGGAGATATTTAATCATATTTTCTAACTTTAAGTTAAACACTTTGTAATAAAACAATATTTGAAATAGTCCAGAGAATCTGCAATGTGTATTCCCTGCTATATTACTAATGGCATCTAAATCTATACTTTCCAAATTTACTCACTCTTTCAAAGGAATCCATTAGAACATTACCATATTTGCTGTGCCTGTCATAAAGAGAGCTCATTCTATTGTTCCCACATTCCTAAGGAATTTGAAAAAGATGTTTTTTTGGATGGCAAATGAGATGTGCAGAGAATTATTAACTATTTAAGATTTGTTTAATTGGACAACATAATAAAGCTACTTACAATAGTTGTTTCTAAATTTCAATGCTCTAAGAAAAGCAATTATTTAGCAGGATTTTGTTTACATATTTCCCCCTGTGGTTTGTAGCTTGAAAAGCTGCTGACATTTGTATTTTTACTGTTTATGTTGTTTTTAATGGTACTTGAATTTAGTTTAGGGTAAGTAAATACACAGAATTAAAGACAACTGTGCTATAGATAATGCATGCTCTTAAGTCTTCCTCTTGCTTCTATACTAGGTGAACAAAACAAGGATCCTTTACATTTATATGGTTAACTGAATTATAGAATATTTCTTTTCTTTTTTTCTCCTACTATTTCCTACACATCCATCAGGATTTACCACACCAACTCCTCCCTTAGCTCCCAAGTTTTTGGTCCACCTCTATGCTTCTATAGCATTGTGCATATCACTCTATCATGTTTTTAATTCCACTGAATGATCTGGCTTAACATCTAGACTGAGGCTCTTTGCAGCCGCAAGGCCTTTATCTCTGCTTCTCCAAATCTAGTTTAATGCCTTGCAAATTATAGGCACTCAGGAAATGTAGGTTGTTTACTTAGAATTGGAAAGGATACACAATGTTATCTCTTCCAACTTCCTGCACTAATGCAGAAATGCCTTCCTCAGCTATCCTGGCAGATGGCATCCAGCTTCTGTTTGGATAAACTCATTGATCAGGAAGGTGCTTGGCACCTTATTAAAGAGCTCGAGAGAAAGTTGTTTTTCTTTTTTCATTTTTTAAATGATGTTTAAGTAAAATGTCTCTTTGACTTGCAATTATCAATCTTATTTCTATTTTTGATAACGATATATGTTTAAGAATTCTGAGTAGTTATCATTTCAAATATTTGAACAGCTCTATTTTGACCCAAAATTATATTAATCAGCCTTGACATTCTCAAGGTTTTTTTTCTCACTTTCTTCTTACGAAATAATATTCATACCTCTTCACATGTCAACATCTGATTCAACCATAAAGTGGCATCTGGAACAGAAAACAAAACCACCCATGTACAGAGCACAAAAGGCTAGGTAAAAATCGTAAATCTCCATCGAGATAGGACTTTGATACATGATTTAAAATCTGTCGATCACAGTAAAAAATGTATGATCAACTAACCAACATCAGAAATTTTTCAAGTGAATTATTAGCAAATGCTATATATTTTTGAAAAATGTTATCCTTTCACTTGATTCTAACACTTTCTAAAATAGGTTTAGTCCTTCTTGATGATAGCAAGGGGCAGGCAGAGCAATCAATATAACAGGGTATCTGAGCCTGGAACACAATCCAATTCTCAGAAGCCACCACACCAGAGGAATGGATTTTACTTATTCTCATTCCTTGAGTTTCCTTCCAGGCAGCAATGATCCCAACTGGGAAAGGTAGTGCCAGTTAAAAAATGCATCCATGAATGCTTTTCTTACACCAAGCCACATCTGCAGGCAAGGCAAGCTTTCTTCAGTATCAAGCAAATTTCAGAACAGGAAATAGTAGTAGAATCTCTAATTATTTAAAAACCATGTCTATTCTTTTGTATTCTTATCCTTTTGTCCCCTACATAAACCTTCCCAAATCTAGTCCCAGGTCTTCTCCCAAGATGGAATGAGCTAGATCCCATTTTGTTCAGCTCTTAATTATTGTTTAATTCATTTCCATATAGCTAATCTGTTTGTATTATCATTCACATATGGACGGGGCAGTTGTAATCGACATACAAGGTGTATTGTCTATGCAATTCAATATCATTAAGACCCCCTTCTTTATTTAATAAAACACCAAATTGTGGCTCATCTTATTCTTGTGGTTGCAGGCATAGAGACACTCTGTAGTCTCCTCACACTCTCCTTTTTTGTTCCTCCCAACGTCTGCTTTGAACACACTAACAACATCTTTTATTGCTATCCACTAAACTTAAAACTTTTCCCTTCTTCAATATATTAGATTGTCCTCCCAACATATACTGATTGTAAATAATAAAGAAGAAAACAATTCTATTTCAATGGTTTAATATTAAGAATAGTAAATAATATTTATGAGCACTTGATATGAGCCAGGCACTTGGTGTGTCCTATGTCTTAGTGTGTCCTATGTCTTAGCTCACTGTCTTCTCTCAGGAACTATCGCAAGAAGCACCAGTATCGTTCCTTTATATTGATGACAAAATTAAGGCTAGCAGAGGTAAGACTAACTTTCAAACCCAGCCAGTTCAATGCCACAGCTCCTGTTATTACCTTATATAATACCAGAATCCTTTTAAACTTTGGCCCTATCTCTTATTTTTCTAATTTTGTTTCAAATGTAATTATGATGAACATAAAAATATGATGAACATAATTTCTAAATACTTTTCTTCAATTTATCAATAAATGAGTTCAAGAGAAAATGGCTTAAAGCAGAACTTCAGTGGTACCTAGCTAATCTTCAATAGTGTTACACAGAGAACCTTTCACCAACATACAACATAAATTATTCATGATCTAAATTCTACTAGTAAGAAGAAAGTGCATTGTCATATATAACAAGAATTACAGTGTTCTGGGCCTGGTGATTCTTGGCTCAGGCCTCTGCTTTTAACATTTCTTGTGGTTCTGTTCTTCACTAATGTATTTTTAATCTCCAGCTGGAAAGGAGATGGATGCAACTGTTTTAAAAGTCACATCTGAACATAACAATGTTCATAAAGACATTTCTGTGTGTTTTTCCTAGTATGGCAAAAAGCTTTCCCTAAAGTTCTCTGGGCATGTCTTTGTTGAGGAAAATGGGAGTCAAATCATTAATTAAATGTTAAGGAGTCAAAACAAATGAATATAATGATTGCTAAGGGACACATTATATTTAATCAAATCTAAGACACCATGAATTCTAAGACACATTATTTTAGGTGCCACTAAGAAGGAAAATATTCTGTCAATTAAACTATGTCACATCATTGTAAGAAATGTTCTTATTTCAAAGATGTTAAAATGTGAAAAAAGTACATCTTAGAATCAGTGAAATATATTAGTACCTTACTTTTGTTAACAAATGACAAAACTAAAGTTCAGAAATACCAGCTTCAACAATGTCATACAATCAGAACTTGAACTCAAATTTCTTTTTAAATTTACATTCAAAGTTCTTACCTCAAAGTACTTCCCTTTCTTTAGTCTTTTTCCCCCCTCTCTCTTTATCCAACTTCTGAGCCAAAATATGACTTTGGTCCTTATTAGATGGTCCTATGTGTCTTATACAGCCATGTAATCGAAAGCAGCCTCTAGGAAGGCTACCAGTATAGAACTATGTTCTGTCTGACACCGAGCCATGGTGCAGGTTCTCAGTGAAAGTCTGGGTGGAATTATAATCACACCTGCTCCCCAGAAGGAAAGTTCCAGGTAAAGTAATATAACAACAGGAAGAAGTAAATCCAAGTGATTTAACAAAGTTGAAAATTTCTAGTATGGGTTCCAGGGTGAAAATCTTTAAGAACTAATAAAGAATACAAGAAACAGAACCTAAAACAAATACAACATAGGTCTATATGAATGTCAATGGAATGGCATTTGAAGATAGGAGTTGAACAATGGGTTCTGGAGTCAGCCTATCTTGGTAAAAGAATAACAATTACTTACCTACTGGGGGTCTTAGCTTCTTGACTATAAAAGAGGGATATTAGCTGGCTCTACTTCACAAAGTTATTCAGAAGATCAAACAAAATAATATGTATAAAGAACACTGTATAGTGTGTTGCCCATAATACGACATGAATAATGAAAGATGATAAAAATGATGCTGGTAGATTTCCCTTTGATAGTCTAGGGTATTGTGCTGCTTCTTTACTGTCCACTGATAGTGTATCTGATCCACGATATGCACAAGTTATGTTCAGTGAAATTAGTCATTGTATATATCCAGAATCTTAAACTGCAAAAAATCTGAAAATCTTAAAGTCTAGAGAATAAACCAAATAAACCACAGACAGACCTGATTTAAAATCTTGTGTACACCACTTATGAGCTATGGGGCTTAAGGCAATTACTTACATGTAATATATCAATTATCTCATCTTTACTAATATAAAATTTATAACTCTTGGAGTTAATCTGAGGCCTAATTTAAACATATATAAATCTTCTAGGATAGTACTGTTGACACACAGTAGGCACTCAAAAAGGATTCCACTCAATTTTTTTTTCCTTCAGAATAGCCACAGAAACACTGAGACACTTTTTATTTATCTAATTGAATATATACTGCCTCCAACTCACAAGATCAAAATGAATACAAAGCTAATTTCTATTTTAAAATGTCTGTTACTAAGGTAACAACAGTATTTGTTGTACTTTCTTCACAAAGTCATATATTTAATAATGATCAATAATATTATAGGTTAAATTTAACACAGGGGGCATGGCTGGCAACCTAAACACTGTTTATGACATACTTTTATAGATGAAATTATATCCTAATGCCTAATAATCTATTTTCAGATAGGATTTTGGAGATTGCCTATTTGTAACTTAGAATCCTCCTATACTGTGTATAATTTCAAATAAAATGCAGGTTATTTGATTGTGATCATGTTATTGTAATTTTTGATTGCATATGCTGAAACCTTATCCCCAGTACCACTATACTCTGTAGAATGAAATGACCACCTTAAGAATTCAGTTTGGCCTCAACAAAAGAAAATTATAATAAAAGTGTTTCCATTGAAGAAAATGAATCACCTGAGGTGAAACAAATTTCCCATTTTGTTGATTTAAATGAGTTAAAATTTCTGTATTATCATACAGTGAGAAGTAAAATAGAATCGTGTAGAAGTGCTAGACATCAAACTAACCTCTCTCCTTAAGCATCTGTGGTTGGAACTATTCAATAATTACTTGGGGATTTAAAATATCAGACATTTTCACTTCTCTTCTCAGAAGTTTCCTACTTACATCTTTATATAATGGGTTTTCTTCTGTATTTTTAAGTTGTGATAAAAACACAGGCATTTAGGAAGACAATCTCTTAATTCTTATCCTGGTTCTGGTAAAACACACACACACACACACATACACACACACACTCACTGTCCATATTAAGATTCACAGACCATCTGTGTAACTCATTACTAAAGGAAAAGCTATAAGCTCTCTATAAGCAGTTGTGAAATTATGATCACTGTTCTGTTGTTGAGGGCTTTAATATTGGAAGACAAACATTGATAGATATGGCACCACAATGGATTTACCAAGGAGAAAATTTTATTAATATTATATTCAAACACAATGAAAACTCATAAATGTTACTCTTCCTAGTTCCTTTTCAAGTGATCACTACAAAACTGAAGTCAAATGTTATCCAATAAATTAAGTTTTTGATATCATTTTTCCTTCCCCAAAAAGTCAGTTCTGGCTAGTAAAGATCTATTCAGATAAATCACAAATATTTTCTTCAAAGCTCTTTATAACACATTACTTCTAATAAAATGCAATTGCACAATTAGCAGGGAAGTCCTCTAGTGAAAGCTAGCATCCAGATTCCTAGATGTGCAATAAAGGTTATTATTTCTAAACACTTGTGGAAATGTTTTTGCACATATATTTCTCCTTGTTTAGAGTTGCTATTTCTACCACCTTTCCACCAATTTCAATCTTGACTATTTCAATCTTCCTTGCTCCATGATTTTATTTGACAACTTCCTCCTCTATTCATTATATATTCTTTCATTCACCAATTGCTTGTTGGATGCCCACAGTGTGACTTACCCAGATTTTTCAGAAGTGCGGATAATACAAATAATGTAGCTAGTGTATATAGATAAAGACTCAAACTCAAAACACTGAGGGCATTTTCTGGCACAGTCTTGCTACCATAGTGAAATCTCTATATGGTCTGAAGACAAACTTATTTTCATCTTTTGTGTTTTCTGTTCAAATAGCCCCTCCACCTGAACTCAACCATCCCATTCCAACATATGCAGGTAGTCCCATCTTAGACTCAGCCCATTCTGTCATTTCCCACTCCACTCTGGTTTTTCACATTTGCAGTCAATGATGTCACTCATATTTCACAGGAGCTGCAGACATTGTCCCTATTCATCCTCAGGCTTACTGGCTTCTCATCAACAATAATGGGCTTTCTCTGTCTTTTACATAGGCTGACACAGTCACTCTAAGTATGTCTCAGCCTCCCCTCCTATGACATAATCCCAGCTGAATGTTCATATGTAGATACTCTGGACATCTGGAATATTATATTCACCTTTTGAAATTTGTTTCTTGCGAAAATTCTTAGCTTTGAGGTGGGCTTTGAGGGTACTACTCTTGATATGAATCTGATTATAGGACAATTTTTTCTTGCTTTTACTTTTGGTCCTTCAAAAATCCAAAAACTAGATGTCCCTTTTACGATACCTTGAAAATGTCCTCTGCTGAGATGTATTATCTTGATATGAATGCAGAATATTTTGTACAAAAACTTCATAGACTTCTGATTATGTAAATTCTACAGGTTCCTCACTAGTCCTTGCTCTCTTAATTCCTATTCATTACTAAGCTACCATGTACAAAAGCTAAAATTAGCATTTCTAACTTAATTTTCTTGAACAGTCTGACTAGCCCCTATGGCTCATCAACATTGCAAAGTTGATATTGCATTTTTACACAAGTAGATAATGAGAATTCCCACAATGTTCCGATTTTCATAAAGGCATTTGGTCATTCATGCTCTTTAGTATTGTTTTAGATTAAGCATGATTTTCTACTAATACAGCTTTTTAAATTATTATTCTGATAGTAAAGTTTCACCATTCTTAGTTTATTTTGTTGCTTGGTGCTCTGTTAGTTACCTCATGGGATACAGGTGGGCATATTTGTAATACTTTTATTAACAAATAATACTCTAACAGCTAACAAGCAATAACAGCTATAAACTAGCATTTTATTGAGGGTTCACCATGTACCTGGTATATTGTTAAGCATACCAGGATATGGATTCGGATATGTATATATGGATATGATATGTATATCCGGATATGATATGGATTCCGGAATGTAATTTCACAAAAACCATCTGAATTTGATACTATTACTATCTTCAGTTAGAGATATGAATAACTGAGGTTTATAGATTAAATTATAAGTCTGAGCATACCCAGGTAGGAAATCCTAGAGGCTGGTATTCAGATTCTAGAGTCAGTGCTCTTAATCATTATAGTATAATAAAATGTTGAGACATGTAGGCATTACTATTCAAAAATTAACCACAAGTTGTTACTAATCTCTGTTGTTAGCACAAATGTAACCACAACTTCCTTCCAATCTACTTTGAATAGTAACACTTTACTGCAAGACATCCTTCTCTAAGAGGCAGGCTACTCAATATATGCTGTGTTATCCCAAGTTCCTGATTGTTGAGTATTGAATGAACTGGAAAGCAGGAATGCATGGGACATAAAGTATTTTGCCTGTCTAAGATCAAAAGAGTTTAAGACTACAGTACCTTTAATGATAGAGCACATTTAACAGATGTCACCTTTGCCTATTTGCCACTTGGCCCATCTTTCCTAAACACTTCTCTCATGCCAATCTTCAGTATTAGAAATGCAACAGTGCCCAAACCCAGTCCCTCGCTCACTGTCTTCTAGAACCTACTCATCCTGTCCTGTGTTCATAATAAAAGGGAGAAACACCTTGAAGACAGAGATGATATTTTAAAATCTTTTGTTCAGTATTTTCCATAGACCAAAGGATCTCAAAATATCTATCAACTTATTAACTGAAAGATGTGTTTCAGAAGCTATAGTACTACTGCTAATAATGATACTGAGAATAATAAAAAGTCAGGGCTAATTCCATATATAGAAAAACCTCAACGCTATCGAAACATACAGCCAACCATCCCCAGACAAGCCTCATTTTCATCAGAAAGAAAAATTTCTTAAAATTTATTTTTACTTTTCAGATATTTTCAACTTTTCATTTAAAGTTAGAAGTGCTAGTCTAATTCAACATTTTTAAATTCTGGCTGCATGTAAGTTACCTGGAGAAGCAGCAGCATATGCCAATGACTGCTCCCATAAAAGCAGATTTTCTGGGGCTTGCCCCCAGCAGTGGTAAGTTTTAGAAGCTCCTCAAGTAATCCCAATGTGCAACTAGACTTGAGAAACCGTGCTAACCATATATGTGTGAACAGATACATTGAGTAACAGAGGGGAAGAGAGCTTTTGTTTGATAACTGTGTCGAATTGAAAATAGCTAGTCCCCCCTCACCATTTCTTTTTAACTAAAGCTATCAATATTCTTAACATCATGGGCATGAAAGATTGGTCACAAATATTTATAACGTTATCCACAAGACTACTTTATTTCATTTGACTTTTTCTTCTTTGCTTATGTGAACTCTGCTCACAAAAGCTAAATTGGAAAACAGTCATATGGTTGAAGTTTAAAAACTGTTTAGAAAGCTACAATGCATTTTTTTTCCAGAACATGTCATTATAACTTTACAGAGATCCCTAGATTTGGGGAGGGGTGAGACAGTGGATTAATCAGTCTATAGGATCATTTATTTTTTATCCTTTCTCTGGAGGCTATTAGTAAGGGCACCTGCGTAGGACACTTATTTTTGTAATGCGAACAATTGTTCTTTAGGAATGAAATTCTGTTCCACTGACAAAAGATGTGAGAAAGCTCAGGGTGCCCCTTGAACTGTCTGACACTTTGCACAAAAGGTAAATCTGCTAAAAATATTTTTTTAAATACTTGAAATTCTCTCCTAACATTTTCTAAAGTGCTGAAGAATGAGAAATCAACTTCTGGAAAAAGGCAGAAAGAACAGAAAGGCTAACAAGCCTCACAAGAAAGCAATTTTCTGAAAAGAATAAAAAAAAAAGGTAGTTTTCAAAAATTGAGGAACATTATTCCCTCAAAGAAAGTGTCTCAAAGTGTCCTTAAAAAATATCAGTCCCTGTTCAAATCAAATTGTGTCATTTTTATCGAAGGAACCATAAATTTGTCAATTTTGTAATTGGCTTGGTTGGGTCATCCAATTTGACACCTGTGGAGATTTCACCACCAGGCATTCTTATCAATTTTTTAATAAATTCCACAGATTGAGAATGGTAAATAATAAATGATATGGAGCTTGCAAAGTCAATATTTAATTTAACATAGACTCAGGGAAACTAACACTATGCATACACATCATTCTATGGCTTGAGTTTAAAGAAATAAGGGTTTTTATTATAAAAACTGAAAAGAATAAAAAAAGATATTAAAAGTCATAAGATAACAACTCATGTGCCTCATAAGGCTATAAAACATGAATGAAATTAATAAGTTCACTCATTTAAGTATGGAAGCACCTGGGTGCCAAAAAACCAATCCCCTAATTTCTTGTTAGAATTGGAACATACCAAAGAACACTATTATTGTTTAATCAACATGGCTTTTCCAAAATGAGGGTTCAAGTGGCCAAGGATTTTAAATAATTAAGTAAAAATTCATTCACAAATAAGTGGAAATGATGTTAATTGTTGAATTCGGAGACACAGGGTTTGGAGGAAAACATTCTGGGTAAGATCACAGTAGCTGTACTTTACAAAGGCTGATTTCTACCCACTTCTCACATAACGTTCAGTTTTACTCATGATAAAAACTTAGCATATTCAGTTTAGTGCCCAACTGAATCTATAAAATAGGAATTTTTCATGTAAAATGTGGTTTTACTCTACCTGGCTTTAATGGAGAAACAAGTGGCATTGATTTAAATATTACAAATTTGTTATGATTAATAACCTCAACCAACCAGCAAACTATGTTCAAAACTTTAAAGAAATCTAGGAAAGCAAGCACCAAATGTATAAGGAGCCACAGAAAATCAAATGAAATTAAGACACTGAGTCTAAAAGTATTTTTATTATTAGCTTCTGGGGAGATGCGACCTTATCTCAATATTCCTCACTTTGCTTATCACAGTAGTTTGCATAACAGCTATTTGTTCGAATTGAATTGCTTTTTCTCATAAGTCTCAATTATAAGGAGTATAAATTTGTTTTCCTACAGTTTTATGTATCTCTTTTGTTATCTCAGTTTTTTAAAAGTTGAACAGTGTTAGTTTAAATAAAAGAGTGCCATTGGTAGAAATTAGTAGAGTCCATTAAAACAGAATGGGGAAAATAGATTTGTAGATTAGTGATGTTGGAAAATAACTTTATATGTAAAAAGTATTGACTGTCACCTCTTAGTTCAAATCATGTGTAGATGAAGGCAGGATATGTAAACAGTCACGTGCCACACAATGACATACGGTGGTAGTCTCATAAGATCATACTAGAGATGAAAAATTCCTATCACCTCGTGATGTCATAGCCATCATAACTCGTAGTGCAGCACATTACTTATATGTGTGAGGTGATG
The DNA here is from genome assembly GCF_040939455.1 of Microcebus murinus. Classification (NCBI taxonomy): domain Eukaryota; kingdom Metazoa; phylum Chordata; class Mammalia; order Primates; family Cheirogaleidae; genus Microcebus; species Microcebus murinus. The sequence goes on from NC_134124.1 coordinate 28,734,248, forward strand.
CTGATTCAAACAAACCAATTGTGCTGCCAATTGCATAAAGTATAGCACGTACAATTATGTACAGTTCATAATACTTGATAAAGATAATAACTAGGTTAATGGTTTATGCATTTACCATACTATATTGTCTATGTTATTTTAGAGTATACTCCTTCTACTAATTAAAATAAAAAAGGATTTTAAACAATTAAGTAAAATTGCTGGTAAAACAATTGGTAAAACAGCCTCAAGCATGTCCTTCAGGAGGTATTTCAGAAAAAGACATTGTTCTCATAGGAGATGACAGCTCCATGCATGTTATTGCCCCTGAAGACCTTCCAATGGGACAAGATGTGGAGTTGAAAGTCAGTGACATGAATGATCCCAACCCTGTGTGGGCCTAGGCTAATGTTTGTTTTTGTGTCTTGATTTTTAACAAAAAATATTTAAAAAGTAAAAAAAAAATAAATTTTAAAAATGGAAAAAACCTTATAGAATAAGAAAAATATATTGTGCAGCTCTACAAAAATATTTGTACATTTGTACATGTGTTTGTGTTTTAAGCTAAGTGTTAAATACAACAGAGTCAAAAAGTTTTAAAAATTATAGTTTATAAAGTAAAAAAGTTACAGTAAGCTAAGGTTAATTTATTATTATTGAAGAAAGAAAAATAGTTTTTAATAGATTTAAAGTATTATAAGTGTATAGTTCTTAAAAGTCTATAGTAGTGTACAGTAGTCTATAGTAATGTTCTAGGTCTTCACATTCATTCACAGTGGTGAATGACTCACTGACTCACCCAGACAGAGCAACTTCCAGTCCTGAAAGCTTCATGATAAGTACCCTAACAGGTGCACCACTTTTTTTTTTTATCTTTTATGTCATATTTTTACTGCGCCTTTTGTAAGCTTAGACATGCTTAGATACACAAATACTATTGTGTTACAATTGCCTACAGTATTTAGTACAGTGACATGCTGTACAGGTTTGTTTCCTATGAGCAATAGGCTAGATCATACAGCCTAGTATATAGTAGGCTATACCAGGAAGGTTTGTGAGAGTGTGTCATGTTCGCACAATAATGAAATCGCCTAGCAATGCATTTCTCAGAACATGTCCCAGTCATTAAGTGATGCATGAGTATAAGTGGCTATTCAACTGGTTAGTGCCTTCATGGGAAGGTAGCCTCTGGTTTAGAACTCTGCTGTCAAATATCATTTCTTCTCTATCTCATTGGTCCTACCCCCATCCCCTAACAATGTTGTCTCTTGCCTCATTAAGATGTGGACCCTCTGCTTACTTTGATATTTAACCTCTGTAACCCAATGCAATAAATCTAATGGTAAGAATTTTAAGTACCACAATAGACTTGTGATTAAGAAAGTTTGTAGCACCTAAATGTTGTTTAGTGCCTCACACACCATATAAATGTAGACAGCTGCCTATAGCCTATGCATATTGCTGGTCCTGTCCAGGGTTTATAGCAAGAAACTACAGAGTAATTAAGACCCGAACTTTGGATAAATAAAATGTAGTGAGAGAAAATATTTAACTATATTTTTATATAACTAAAAAGCTACCAAGCAATTTGGAAGTAATATCTGTTAGTGGCAGATACACATTTATTTTCCAGCTAGTATCTTCTGCTTTTGTCAATTCAGTAACTAGGTACAATTTAGAGTCAAAAGCACCAAGGAACCTCCATACTGTTTTCCTTAGTGGTTGCACTAATGTACATTCCCACCAACAGTGTACGAGGGTTGTCCTTTCTCTACATCCTCACCAGAGTTCATTATTGCCTGTCTTTTTGATAAAGCCATTTTAACTGGGGTGAGATGATATCTCATTGTAGTTTTGATTTGGATTTCTCTGATACCTAATGATATTGAGCATGTATTCATATATTTGTTGGCCATTTCTTCTTTTGAGAAATATCTATTCAGATACTTTACCCATTTTTAATTGGGATTATTTGATTTTTTCCTATTGAGTTGTTGGAGCTCCTTATATATTCAGTATATCAAAAAGATATGTGCACTCCCATCTTTATTACAGCACTATTCACAGTAGCCAAGATTAGGAATCAACCTAAGTGTCCAGCAATGGATGAATGGATAAGGAAATTATGGTACATATATGCAATGGAAGATTATACAGCCATAGAAATTAATGTAATGCTGCCATTTGCAACAGCATGGATGGAACTGGAGAGCATTATGTTAAAATGAAATAAGCCAAGCACAGAAAGAAAAATCTCACATGTTCTCATTCATATGTGAGAGCTAAATATTAAAAACAATAGATCTCATGGAAACAGAGTAGAATGATGGTTACCAGAGATTGTGAAGGTTAGTGGGGAGGGGAGGATAAAGTGGGGATGATTAATAGGTGAAAAAATATAATTAGATAAATAGAATGAACAAAATTTGATGATAGCACAATAAAGTGACTGTAATCAAAAATAAGTTAGAGTGTACATTAAAATAACTAAAAGAGTAGAATTGTAATGTTCCTAACACACACACACACAATGATAAATGCCTGAGGTGATGGATACCCCAATTAATCTTATTTAATTAATTCACATTGTATGCCTATATCAAAATGTCATATGTACCCTATAAATATATACAACTATATGTACCTATAATAATTTTTTTAAAAGGACCAGGACAATGCAGAAAGTAAATCAAACAAATGGGCACCAAGTAGAGTGTGTCAGTAACATTCAGAAACAAAGGATTTCATTGATGGTTAAACTAGATCACCTTGATCCTTGGTTTTATTAATAAATCCTGCAATGGTTTTTCATTGGACTTACATTGAAAGCCAAACTCCACAACCTGAGCAACAGGCTCACTGCCTGCCTTTCTGCCATTATGCCTGACAATCCTCTTCCTTCTCTAGCTCCATGAGGAGGTTTTGACCCAGAGCAAAACAGTCAGTCTAGTTCTGAGTTCTTGCTTCTTTTTCCTGGACAGCCTCCTTATCTTTGAGGTTTTGCTTCAAACCCCAGGTCCCAGACAGCCTTCCATTTCAGAGCTCCTCCTCTGTTGCTATCACTTGACAATCATTTCTTCATAGCATTTATCTCAATCTAAAAATTTCTTTTTATTTTTTACATGATTACTCCTATTCCTTTTCTCTAAAACATAAGCTCAACAAATCCAAAGATTTGACCTATTTTACCTTATTTTTCATTGTAACATGTCTTGGAAGAGTGTAGGTACCTAATTAATATTTACTGATTTAATCTATTTTTAATTCCATATATGTATTTATCAAACATTTATGCAGCATTACTATGCCCCAGGCATGTTTCTAAACCATTTATAACTAACATAACAGTTTTAAGTGTGGGAATAATTCCCATCTTATAGAAGAAGCAATTGAGGCATAGGGAGGTTAAGTTACTTGCCAAAGGTCAAAAAACTGGTAAGAGGCATAGGAGAATTATCATGCAGAGCCCTGTAGGTGCTGGCTCTGTGTTCTTGGCACAACCATGTGCTGACTTCACTGTAAGCTGTAAAAACAATGGCAGCCCTAGGGACTGTCTGCAAGGTTTGGGATAGAGCTACATTTCAGTCTGTAGGTGGGAAGAATGGCTGAATTTCAGAAAGTTCCAGAATGTGTAAGGTCATTAACTTTGTGGCTTCATTTAAAACAGTTTTCTCTTGAATTTTTCTTTGGCTTGTAGACTAATTCCTGCCTGTCTTCTGTGCCCTGCTTCCCTGACCCAGTATCTGAGTGATAGTGTTTTATTCAGGGAAGAAAAAATCTCTTAAGTTTGCATTTCTTAAATTATGCTTAATGAACACTAGTATCCCATGATATTTAGATAGGTGTTTTCCTAAAAAACATTTCTGTGGTTAAAAACATATATGACTAAAGAGAAGTAAAAGGTTAGAAATCAGGAGAATATTTTGTAACACATTTTTAAAAATGTAGTGTGTGTAAATTGGCCCCAAATTATGGAGCCATATGATGTTTACAAAACATTATTTTCATATATTTCTAGGGTCTTTTATATTTATTAGAATGCTGTAGGCCAAATTGAATTTTGAGCATTAAATGAGATGACAAGTGACTTATTCTTTATATTTTTGAAGAAATGAGAACTGCATTTAAATAATATTTTAAAAGCATTTTTTATTCACATGTTATTAGGCTACTTTTTCCTACTTCACCCAAACAGCTGATAATGATTTGCAGAGTTCTCCCAATGCAAGCTTCTACCTCTCCATTAAGAAATGCAAATATGTCTCATGTCAGTTTCTCCTGCTTTGCTAGAATTCCTAAAGAAATTCAGGTAAAACCTAAGATGAACTCTATCAACTTTACATGCTGCAGAGCCGGCATCTCATATAAGAGAGATTTATGTAGTCTATCACTAAAATTTAGCTTTTCAACACAGTTATTAATCAGCCTGTTGTGATCTTAATGTTTCTTAATGACACAATTTTCTGTAAGCCAAGCAACCTACAGCAAATTTGGAATGGGGGTGGGGAGGTAGAGCAGTTATCAAACATGGCCAGAAAATGAATGAACCCTGGAAAAATCAGGCTCACCTAAACACTTGAAGTTATCAAAATGATCGGTGACTGATGTGTGTGTGTGTTTGTGTGTGTGTGTGTGGTTATTTCTTCTGTTCTACTTCCTTGACTTCCTCTCTTTCTTCTTCTCCTTCTCTTTCTTTATTATTTACCTGATAAGCATCCTTTCTGACCTAATTTTCCATACAAATTATATTGATATCTGCTTTAATATCATCTTCCACTTACTATTTCAATGCTCTCTTCCTAAAGGGGAGGGGGACATAGTTATTTGTGTTCATCATGTGAACCAAACCAGAAACTGGAATTTTCTGTTTATGAATTTAAACATTGATGAGGGAAATGGATTGTGAACAAATGTCAAGTATGTCGTCACTATACCTGTGTTTTAAGGAGAGAAGTAATGATATTAAGCAAACATTTAGAGGCTATTTGCCCAATTAAAATTTCTCCATTGTTTTTATATTTCAATGCCTCAGGGCAGAATATAAATTATTTTTAATTTTCTTTTACATTTTGTATCCTCCTGTAGTTTGCCCAGTAGTAACATCCTTTGACAGTCTTTATTTTTCCTTCTAATTCCCATTAGCATTGTTTGTGTTTGTTTTTTTTCCCATTCATATAACTGTCTCCTTTATTTTGTTTTTAACTTTTTGGCATTCATATCTGTTGAGATAATTGGGCTGCAATCATCATCTGTGTCATACTCATTATTTGATAGGTATTTCTGCATGGGATATGTTAGAAATGCTTAGGATTCAAACAAAGTGAACCAACCATCTCTATTGGAGAACGTGTACAATGATCTTTTTGATTCAGTGGTGACAGAAATTCAGGTTGGCTTAATTAAGTGAAACAGAAGATTAGTGTGGCAGGGTGTCATGTGATCTGTATTAAACAAACCCTTCTATTTTAACAACACATACTGAGAAATTGGGAGGGGGGGAAATGGTGGGTTAGTGGAGACCTCCTGGTTCTTTGCTCCCAGAGTGGGAGGTGAAGAATGCAGACAGCCACACATGAGTGGATTGCTTTCCCACAGGAACAGCATCGTGAATCTGCAGAGAAGCAGCGCAGGATGAGCAGTACTGGGGGGAAAAATGTGAATTGGAGAATCGACCACTAAGTTCAGAGAGTGCAAGAAACACAATAGTGAATAGAGTGTGGGACGGCTGGGACAGACCAGAAAGACAGCTGGTCTGACCCACAGGAAGACGACTCTTCCTCTATTGATCTCCACATCCACTCAGGCAGGGAAATGTCTGAAGTCAGTGCAAAGTTGAGGCACAGGCTGACAGGCAGTGTGGAGAAGAGACAAAGTCGGGGGGCATTTTGAACTCTCCAATGCACGCGGCTAGGTCTGCACTGGGCGGGGCAGGGGCATGTCTGAGCGGGCACTTCCGGATCCGTGGGAGGGAGTTTGGAAACAGGCTTCTCGCCTCTGGCACTTGCCGGGACCAGACCACGGGAGGCGAACGCTGAGGGAGAGGCTCTGCTCCTGAAAACCACTGAAGATTCGGCCAGCGCAGAGTGGGATAGAGTGTCTGGGCCTCCCCACTGGACAGGTGACAGTCAGTGTGTCAGGGAAGCGGAGGGGACAGGCTGCCAGATTCAGCTTCCGCTGCCCCCCCCCCAACAGTCACCTCCAGTGCTGGCTCTCTGTGGGTGTGTGACTGGCCACCATTTGGGGGGGTCCATAGCCTAGAAACGCTGTGACTCAATGCTGAATGTGACACAACCCCTTCTCCACCCCAGCAGGGCAGGCCCAGGCAAAAGACTCAGGCGGCGCCACTGCCGGCCAGAGCAAGCCCTGTTTTTAGAGGAGGGAAATAACGAGAGAAGCTGCTTTCTGAATATTCCGCCCCTCAGCCGCTTGGGTTTTCACCCAGGCAGGTCAAACCCTGCCCTTGAAGGGGCGGAGTAATGGAATAATCCGTTTTCCCAGCTGAGTTGCCCCATGGCTGCCACCTCAGAGCAGCTTCCCGCCCAGCGGCTTCTACCTCACGCTGCCCAGGCTCCTCCCTTGGAGGGGCGGGGTAACCAGAGAAGCGGCTTTCCTGGCCTAGTTGCCAGGCAACTTCGGTGGAGCTTGTCCCTGGCCCCACCGCTTCTACCTCACAGCTGTGGAGGGGCAGAGTAACGACAGAGGTCGCTTTCTGGGCAGAGCAGGCCTGTGGCCTCAGAGGAGCTTCTACCCCTGCCCGGCTGCTTCTACCTAACACTGACCAAACTCTGCCCTTGGAGGGGTGGAGAAACTAAAGAAGCCACTTTCTTGGCTGAGACCCGTAGTGGCCTGGGACCGCGCTTCCCTCTGCCCGGCTACTTGTATTTCATGCTGACCTGAGCAACACCATCCTTGGAGAGACAGAGTAAAGAGAGAAGCCTCTTTCCATACAGCTTTCTGCGCAGTGGCCTCTGCCAGTGCCTCCCCCATAGTTCTGTGGCTAGACTTGCTTGACTTCCCCTATGGCAGAGTAGACCCAGCCCATGGAGGAGGAGAGAAATGAGAGAAAAAGTTTTCTGGACTGGAACGTGTGCTGGTCTCTGGCAACATCCTCTTCCCAGCCCAGCAGGGCAGGCTACACCCTTGGAGGTAAGGAGAAAGGTTGCTTTCTCTGTGTGACTGGGTTGAATCTGTGGGACCTTGGAACTAAGCAAAAGGGGACAAACTGTTTAATCAAACCAGTGTTTTGGTCTTGATCATGTGATAAGAACATAACACTAGGGCTCTCGCTTGGCTCGCAGGCTGCTGCCAGCTTTGGGGCTGGTGGTCTGGGAAGGAAAATCTTGGCCAGAGTCCTCAGCAATTGCACCAATTGACACCCCTCACCTGGGGCTGCCTCGCAAGTGTGGAGAAAGAGCTCTGAATAAGATATTAGCAGCTCTCCCCTAGCAGCAGGTCAAGCAACCACAGAAGTATATGATCTCAGGCTTGCATGGACCTGTTGCTCTCCTTAGCCCACCTAAAGCAGCAACAGGGCTCAAGTAACGCTTGGGAGTGATATGACATTTCCCAAAGATTGGAGTGCTGGTATACCTCATTTGGGAGTTTAGAGCCTAAAACGAAGGTATTAGAATACCTTGATAATTCACTCCTCCACGCAAACTACAAGCAACAAAAGAGAGAGTAACCCCATAGCCCAACACAATTCTTTCCTTTGAAAACTAGCAGAGAGCAGTGGAGTCACTCACATAAGAGTGATTCACCACCTGGGAGACTAACAAGGGGTCCAAACTTACTTATTTCCTTTGGAAAGAGGTGAAGACGACATGCCAGAGACAACCCAACAGGCAAAAACAAAACAAAACAAAACAATAAAAAAAAAAAAAAAACTGTAAGTCAATAAGGGACCAGAAAACATCAAACATCTCCCCAGCACTGTCAAGGAATGTCCCTTCAGGGTTCTGGAGTTAAAGCAACAACTCAGCCCCAGCATTCCCAGTTCTTAACAAAGTAGCCTAATGAGAAAGAATCAGTGAAAGAACACTAGAAATATGAAGGACCATCGAGAAAAGTATCTCCCAGAAGAACATATTCAATCTCCATCAAGAGATAACAACTTACATGAAATGATTAAATTGACAGAGGAAGAATTCTGAATATGGATTATAAGAAAACTCAATGGAATTGAAGAGAAAATAGAAACTCAACATAAAGAAACCACAAGAACAATACAGGAAATGGATGAAAAATTCTCTAAAGAAATTGAAATACTACAGAAAAAACAAACAGAAATATTTCATATGAAGGAGGCTTCCAAGAAACTTCAAAACACAGTGGAAAGCCTCAAGAACATAATGGATCATGCAGAGGAAAGAATCTCAGAACTTGAAGATAATGCCTATGTGCTAAACAAATTGGGTGAAGAAATACTGGAGGAAAATATGCCTGGCCTGGCCAGAAATCTAGACATTCAGATACAAGAACCACACAGAACTCCTGAGAAACTCAATTTGAAAAGGCGATCACCACATCACGTAGTTATTAGGCTGAGCAAAGTAAACACTAAAGAAGCAATCCTCTGAGCAGTGAGGCAAAAGCAGCAAATAACCTACAAAGGAAAACCTATCAGACTAACTGCAGACTTCTCAACTGAAACTTTATAAGCCAGAAGGGACTGGGTGCCTATCCTTAATGTTCTGACACAAAATAATGGCCAACCTAGAATTCTCTAACTGGCAAAATTAAGCTTCTTCTATGAGGGAGAAATAAAAACCTTTTTGGACAAGCAAACTCTGATGGAATTTGTGAAGACCAGACCAGCCCTACAGGATATACTCAGACTGGCATTACACATAGAACAGCACACTAGACACTCTCCAAAGTAAAATTACTCAAGAGTTAAAGTCTAGAACCTGGTCTCCAAGATGGCTCAAGGAGTAAAACAAAAGAATTGGAATTTACCTAACAACATGAACAGAAATCTACCTCAAATATAAATCCTCTCAATAAATGTGAATGGCTTGAATTGTCCTCTGAAGAGACATAGACTGGCAGAGTGGATAAAGATCCACAAGCCTAGTTTCTGCTGTCTACAAGACACACATCTAACCCACAAATATGGTTTCAAGCTCAAGGTCAAGAGATGGAAAACAATCCTTCAGGCAAATAAAAGTCAAAAGAATGGAGAGGTAGCTATACTTATTTCAGATAACATAAGCTTTAAAATAGCAAAAGTAAAAAAGGACAAAGATGGCCACTATATAATGGTGAAAGGGAAGATCCAGCAAGAATATAATTCTGAATATTTATGCACCCAACTCAGGAGTACCCAGATACATAAAGCAAACCCTGTTTGATCTAAATAGCATGATAAACAATAATGTCATAATTTCTGGGGACCTCAACACCCCACTGAATGAACTGGACAGATCTTCTAAACAGAAAATAAGCAGAGAAGTAATGTACTTAAATAGAGCTCTAGAATAAAAAGATCTGACAGAACTCTGCAGAGCATTTCACCCAAATAAAGCCAAATATACATTCTTCTCATCACCTCATGGAAGTTTTCCCAAAATTGATCACATACTGGGCCACAAATCAGAACTCAACAAATTTTTTTAAAAATAGAAATAATACCCTGTATCTTCTCAGATCATAGTGGTATAAAATTAGAGTTCCATTTCAACAGAAATGCATACCACTTCACAAAATCATGGAAATTAAACAATTTACTGTTGAAAGACTATTGGGTAAAGGAGTAAATACAAAGAGAAATCAAAACATTCTTTGAACTTAAAGATAATGGGGACACAAGTTATCCAAATCTGTGGGATTCAGCAAAAGCATTCCTGAGAGGAAAACTAATAGCATTAAATGCTCACACCCAAATAGCAGAAAGCTCAAATATCAACAATCTAACGAACAGTCTCAAGTAATTGGAAAAGGAAGAATAAATTAACTTCAAACCTAGCAAAGAAAAGAAATAACTAAGAGCAAAGAAGAACTAAATGAAATTGAGAAAAAAAGAACTATACAGAAGATCAACAAAACAAAAAGCTGGTTTTTTGAAAAGATAAACAAAATTGACAGCTCTCTTGCGAGATTGACAAGAGCTCAAAGGGAGCTCTAATAAACTCAATTAGACTCTAAAGACTCTAATAAACTCAATTAGAAATGAAAAAGGAGAAGTCACAACAGACACCATGGAATACAAAATATTATCTTTTAATACTATAAAAAGCTATATGCTCAAAAACTACATAATGTGGAGGAAATGGACAAATTCCTAGAAACATACAACATCCCTAAGTTCACTCAGGAGGAAGTAGAATTCCTGAACAGACCAATATCAAGCACAGAGATTGGAGTAGTAATTAAAAACCTTCCAAAAAGGAAGTCTTGGACCAGATGGCTACACTTCTGAGTTCTACCAAACATTCAAAGAAGAACTCATATGTATACTACAGAAATTATTTCACAACATTGAGGAAGATGGTATTCTCTCTAACTCATTCTATGAAGCCAACATCACCTTGGTACCAAAACCAGGAAAGGACACAACAAAACAAAGAAAACTACAGACCAGTATCCCTCAGGAATATTGATGCAAAAATCCTGAACAATATTTTAGCAAATCGAATCCAATAGCATATCAAAAAACGAATTCACTATGTCCAGGTGGGCTTTATACCAGAGATGCAAGGCTGCTTCACCATACACAAATCTATAAACACAATTCACCTCATATATAAAAGCAAGAACAAAGACCATATGATTCTCTCAATTGATGCAGAAAAAGCATTTGACAAAGTCCAGCACACCTTTATGATAAAAACTCTTGGCAAAATAGGCATAGATGGGACATACCTTAAAATTATCAAAGCCATACATGATAAACCCACAGCCAATATCATTCTGAGTGGGGAAAAATTGAAACCATTCTCACTTAGATCTGGAACCAGATAAGTTTGCCTACTAGCCCCACTTCTATTCAACATAGTGCTAGAGCAATTAGACGAGAGAAGCAAATTAATGACATCTGAATGGGAGCACAAGAAATCAAATTTCACTGTTTGCTGATGATATGATATTATATTCAGAAAACCCCTAGTATTCAACCAAGAGACTCCTGGAATTGATAAATGAATTCAGTAAAGTCTCAGGATACAAAATTAATACATACAAATCAGAGGCATTCTTATATGTCAATAACAGTCGAGCCAAAATTCAAATAAAAAATGCAGTACCTTTTACAATAGTCTTAAAGAAAATAAAATATCTAGGTATATATTTAATGAAACAGGTGAGAAACATATACAGGGAGAACTACGAAACACTAAGAAAACAAACTGTAGAAGATGTAAACAGACAGAAAAATCTACCTTGCTCATGGATTGGTAGAATCAACATTAAAATATCCATACTACCTAAAGTGATCTACAGAATTAATGCAATCCCAATCAAGATACCATAATCATTCTTTACAGATTTAGAAAAAATAATTCTACACTTTGTATGTAACCAGAGAAGACCTCATATAGCCAAAGCAATCTTAAGCAAAAAGAACAAACTGTGAGGTATCAGTCTACCAGACTTCAAGCTGTACTATAATGCTATAGTAACTAAAACAGCATAAAACTGACACAAGAATAGAGACATAGACCTTTGGAACAGGACTGAGAATTCAGAGGTGAAACCATGCGCATATTATCATCTGATCTTCGACAAAAAAGACAAAAATATACACTGGGGAAAAGAATCTCTTTTCAATAAATGGTGCTGGGAAAAATGGATAGCTGCATGCAGAAGATTGAAACTGGATCCCCACCTCTCACTCTTACAAAAATCAATTCTAGATGGATAACAGACTTAAACCTAAGGCATGGAACCTTAAGAATCCTAGAAGAAAAATGTAGGGAAGACTCTTTCAGGCATTGGCCTTAGCAAAGAATTTATGAAGAAGACCCCCAAAGCAATCACAGCAGCAACAAAAATAAATAAATGGGACCTGATCAAATTAAAAAGCTTTTGTATAGCCAAGGAAACTATCATTAGAGCGAACAGACAACCTATAGAATGGGAGAAAATATTTGCTCTCTACACATCCAATAAAGGGCTGATAACAAGAATCTATCTAGAACTCAAAAAAATCAGCAAGAAAAAAATCAAAAACCCCATCAATAAATGGGTGAAGGACATGAAGAGAAACTTTTCAAAAGAAGACATGACAATGGCCAGGAACCATATAAAAAAATGCTCAACATCTCTAATCATTAGGGAAATGCAAATCAAAACCACAACACACAATACCCCTAATTCCAGTAAGATTGGCTTTTATCAAAAAATTCCAAAGCAACAAATGCTAGTGAGGATGTGGAGAGATAGGAACATTCCTACAGTGCTGGTGGAACTGCAAATTAGTGCAACCTCTATGGAAAAGTATTTGGAGACACCTCAAAAATGTACAAGTAGAATTACCATTTGACCCAACAATAGCATTATTAGGCATCTACCCAAAGGAACAAAACTCATTCTATAATAAAGACATCTGCACTTGAATGTTTCTGGCAGCACAATTCACTATAGCAAGGATGTGGAAACAACCCAAGTGCCCGTCAATCCATGAGTGGATTAATAAAAAAATATGGCATTTATATATAAGGGAATACTACTCAATTATAAAAAAAATGGTTATTTTTCACCTCTTATATTTTCCTGGATATAGCTTGAGCCTGTCCTCCGAAGTGAGGTAACACAAGAATGGAAGAATAGGCACCACTTGTACTTGCCATCAAACTGGCACTAACTGATCAACACTAAGGTGCTCACACAGTAGTAATATTCTTTGGAGACAGAGGGGTTGAGGGTGGTTAAACTCACAATTAATGGACACAGTGAGAGTTGTGGGGGGAAGGGCACATCTCAAATCATGGTTGGGATATGGCAAAGTCATGACAAGTAACTAAAATGTTTGTACCCCTATAATTTCCTGAAATAAAAAAATGAACAACACATATTGATAAGCATAGCTAGCAAATGCAAGTAGAGGAAATATGTGGGATTCTATTACCATGAACAGATTCATGGTTGATTCCCAGGAGAACCAGGAAGTGGTGTAGCATCGTAAAAATATCACTCATATGCATTGTTTGTAAAACACTCTGACCAGTAGCCCATCTGACTAGATACTTGTTTCTTTCTTTTCTAAAATGTTATAAGGAGAATAATGAATTAGTAATAAGTGGACAAGTTGCTTCATCATTGCAAATTTAGGATTCCTTATCTATAAAATAATAACTAGGTTCTCTTTGTAGATTTGGTACAAAAATTAAATGAAATTATACATGTAAAGCTCTTAGCACAATGCATTAGACATGGTAAGTATGAAATATAAATTTATTATTATTACTAATTCATATTCATATCAAACATGATAGATAATGTGAAAGATACAGAAATATATGGCATTGACCCTGCCGTCGTGATATTCTCAATCTAGTTGGGAAGTTAAATATAATATAAAACATAAAGTATTGGTCAGCATGTAATTAAGTACTAAATAGCATGGTAGACAATATAAATACTATAGTAGATTGGAGGTAGAAATACATACTGGGGATAATGTCATTATGAAAGGTAGTTGTCACTATAACAAATATTTTCAGCAGTTCTAAATTATTTATGAAGCAATAAAAATATTACATCCTACTTATAGTTAATATGCCCCATTATGTCTGCCATGATATCATGATATGCCCTTCTTTTCCTTTTATTTTTTTTCCCCAGGTAGGGTTATCCTCTGTTGCCCTAGCTGGAGGGGGGTGCAGTGGTGTCATCATAGCTCACTGCAACCTCAAACTCTGGGCTGGAAGGATCCTCCTGCCTCAGCCCCCTGAGTAGCTGGGACTACAGGCATGCACCACCATGCCCGGCTACCTTTTTATTTATTGTAGACAGGGGCTCACTCTTGCTCAGGCTGGTCTCCAACTTCTGTGATATGCTCTTCTTGATCCTTCTCATTTCTTCCTCACCTAAATCTAATTCATCATTCAAGACTAATTTCCCCTCCTCCATAGCCATGAAGTTGACCTTCACGAAAGCTAAAATGTTGCCTCATAATTTTAGATGGAAACCCAAATCCTGCCCTCAGGCATAGAAGACCTATAGAAACTGGCTCCTGCCAGTGTTCTCCACCATCATCTCATAGCACACCCTCCCTTGCTCACCTGGCTGGGGTCTCTTCAGTCGATTCTGAAAACAAGTCAAATTCTTCTCTGTCCAGAGGACATTAGCATTTTCTGGTCCTTTGGGATGTTCCATTCCTTCCATTTTCTCATAATTCAATTCTTAGCTAAAATATCACAACCTCCTTCCAGCCTCCTTCAAGTTTTCTAGTCTGCCCCAGCATCCATTTTCTGTATTTTAGTTCCTTGATTCCTTCACAGAACTTACTTCATTGTTACAGTAATCTATTGGTTAGAAAATTTTGTTGTTGTTTTTTGTTAGTCATTTGTCTCTCTCCTCCAGATGAACGTAAATTTCATGAAGGTAGGGAACATGCCTGTCTTATTTACTATCACATCACAGATTCTCAGTAAATGCTCATTTTAAAAATGACAGATCATTCTTCCCAATCACATCTCCCACCTTTTTCTGTGTTCCCTTGGGTATATCGCAAGAGGCATTATTTCTATCCGTTGGTCACATCTTGAACTTGTCTTCCCTTGATCACTTTGCTAGTGTTTGTCCCATCTTCCTCATCTCCTCTGAAAATTCCATTCATGCTGTTATTTCCTCCACAAAACCTTTTGTAATTTTAATAAACATGAGATAGCTCTCCTTCCTTTGTACACCTTGTAACATGTTCTTTATTTCTCTTTCATGATATTTAAATTTTTGCCCTGTAATACAGTTCTTTTAGCACTTGCTTCATCCTCATTAGCTTTGCTATTAGTCTTCTAGTATCAGCTGGAGTTTTTCATTTACAAGTAATAGAAACCATCTACGGCTCACTTATGATGCAAGAGAAAGAAAGAGAAATAAAAGGAGAGAGATTGAGAAAGATAAGGGAGGAAGAGAAGAAAAGAAAGGAGAAAAGAAAAAGGAAAAGGAGAAAGAAAGAAAAAAGAAAATATTTGAAATATACGAGGCAGCTCACAGCTCACATAATGGATGGAGAAGGAGAGCAACCAGACTTCAAGAAAGACAGAAATAGGACAACTCCTGGGATTCTGTGATTTAAAACAAACAGAGAGAATCATCAAAGTCCCACCGTCAGAATGAATAAGCTCCAATTGTTTGCTATCCTTAGTTCATTTTATTCAGGATACAAATTCCTGGGAGAAATTTTGATTGACCTAATTTTGGTCATTTGTCATCCGTTTGTCAGTTCCTCAGGATAAGTGTTCCACCAAAATTATAGCCAAATGATGGAAATGTGGTCTCAAGAAAGTAATTGAGTTCATCTGTTTATGGAAGATGTTGGGGGGGGAGGTAGCTCTGGGTGGGCAAACACAAAACATTTTTACTACAGCCAGCTTCAGTAGGAGGAGAAAGAACCACTTTCTCTGACCAATTAAAAGAACATAATAAAATATACCATATGTATAATGGTATAAGTTTGTTAAATTGATAGCTGAAACCATAAAAAATAAGTAAATGAAAAAAATTTAAAAACATCCGTATTTTTCTTCTTTTGGGGGTTTTAGACTGAGAAGTAGAGGTTTTTTTCACTTGGATCCTATAACATACATCTATAACTGAATACATGTTTAGTAACAGTACTTGAAATTTAGTATAATATGATGATGTGTTACAAAGTATTATGATACTTAGGAAAGGATACAGTGTAGTATCCATGTATTATCATATGCTGTGGGTTTATAACAACTGGTATTTACAAATTTGTTAACCTGAACTGACCTATTTTCAGTTCTGTTTAACAGAACTATTATTTAGTTCATTCTATATTACGATTTGTAGACCCACAAGCAGGTCTTGAAAATCTAATGCAAGCTAATGGGAAAGTAGCTTAAATCTGGTGCACAAAGTTTGTGTATAAGAACAAAACCTACCTATAGGCTCAGCAATTCTACTTATGCTTAAAGAAACACATTATTCACTTGTACCCTTCACCTGCGTTATCTCACCTTTAAAGATTTTTTTTTTCCTGGAGTTTAAGGCAAAAGATAATTGGATCATGGCTCTGCAGCTATGGAAGAGAAGCAGGTCTATGTGGTGACTAGTGTTCTCCCTCTGTGTGGACTAATATCTGGAATAACTACCATTCTTAAGCTTGGACCCTTCTTTCCTCTTTTTTGTGTGGGTGTGTATGTGTGAAATTTAGTTGAAAATCCCACTTTACCTAGAAGATCATGCAAATCCATTTTTCAAACCATGAGTAGGCTGATATGCTTGAATGACTTTTTTCAGAACTTTAGATTAAATCGATTTTAAAACTTGAAATATACCATTTTTTATTATTTTTAATTGTCTGTTGCATATGCTGTATATATGTTCAAATATATGCAAATAACTCATTTCCCCAAAGTATTACAAATTCCTAAACATATTAGGTTTACCAGTATAGTTCCAAAAGTTAACAGAGTTAAAAAAAAAAAGGAAAGAAAGAAAGGAAAAGAAAGAAAAGAAAAGAATACATGTGTATACATATGTGTATGCATATTTATGTGAGAGCCTATATATATTACTCCATGGACACAAACTGGTCCATTTGCAAACAGCCATCTTATCAGCATCTTAGCTTAGCCAAATTCAAAGAAAAACTTGTTTCTTTGTTCAGACTTTAAAAAATAAAAGCTGGTTTCTTCAAAAAAATTACATATGTTACATTTATTCATTTGATTTAGGTTCCCAAACACATTAAATTGAAACTCTTTAAAATTAGCTTTAGAAAAACTTTTATTAATGAGCTAAAAAGTAAGATAGTTAACATAATTCCGTTTTTTAACATAATTCCGTTTTCTGAAAGCCTCCAGAGAGTCTGACACTGCTAGGCATGCTCTTCTTGCTCAAAATGGGATTATGATTTGTAAGTTCAAGTTCATCCTCTTAAGGAATAGAAGTCAAGGTGAAATGAGTCTCCTCATCTTTCCAGACTTAACTTTTTCTCACACCTTCACTATCTTGCATTTTCCCCTTCTTGTATGTATTTCTCTGTACCTGTGAATCCAGTGCTCTAAGTTGGTTAACCACCATAGTTTCTTTGGCTCTCTGAATGGAGAGATTTTCTACTGGGAAGACTTCTTTGACCCACTTCTCTCCTCCCAAGTTTAAGGAATATGCAGCCCCCATCATAATCATGCACATCACCCATGATCACATATATCTGATTGCATCATAATCGCATATTTACTATCTTTTATCCAGTTGCATTATAAACATGGAAAAGTATAATCTGTAGCTATCTTGTTCATTGTTGTAACTGCATGTAGGTACTTCATAAATACATATTAAAGAATGACTTCATTCAGGATTCTCCCTACAATTCTGCACACACCTGTCAGCCCCATTCTCAAACAAAATGCAGTAACATCCTTTGGTAAAAGTGATTCTCAAAACCAAACTGGCCCTGTATATGGTGAAAATCTTTTGTTCTTCTTTATTCTTTTAATAATACCTGAATATGGCTTGTCTTTCCACCCTTTCCCCATATTCAGCAAGCTGCCTTCTATAACAAGATATTTCTGTTTTATATTCCTGAATACACAACTAAAACAAGTACAAGGTGACTTTACTGTAACTCAGAAGTCTTTTCAAAAATGTCTTTTTCCCCTTTTTTAGGTCCTTAGAACACTATCATTAAGGGCTGCAAGGTGAAGATACATTAGATAAAAAAGTAGCAGACAGGGACCTTAAAGCACTTGAAGAAACTTGGTCTGCAGGAAATCCTCATCTTGGCTTCAATCACCAGAAAACATGTTCTTTACCACAGGTAGGTCTGTAAACCTATTAATACGTTTGTTTTAAGATTGTATATAAATGCTCTTCAAAGGAAAGAAAATTTTATTTTTCCCTGATTTCTAAAATACAAAAACGAAATGAATTTTCAGTATGGGAAAGATCTTACTAAAGTCCTTCTAAATTGGAATCATTTTATTCACTGAAAAATACAGTAATTTCTATATTGCTTATTTCTTAGGAATTCCACAGGTGACTTATTATTTATTCTAAAGAAATCCACTTTAAACTAAGGAGTCCGTCGACAGCCATTTTGATACATGTGTATGCCCCTAGCCACTAAATCTCTATGGACACAAAAATTCTGTTTTTCTGAAAAAGGGGGTCATTCAGTTTATGAAAAAGGAAACTGAAGTATTTTAGGTCTGAGTGAAATGGATATAAATAATTTTTAGTTATTGTTTTCCCATCATCTCCACATGGGAGATAAATTCACTATGACAGGAAGTTAGCCTTTTTGTTTGTTTCTTTGTGATTTGCAGACATTCAAGAAAGCCACACCGGGTGAGTGGTAATTTTTCTAGAGTCTGTTTCTTAGATTCCCCCATATATATTTTGGCTGTGTTTTTTATTTTGTTTTTGTTTTGGTTTGGTTTTGTTGTCTTCTCTTCTGTAATGATTCCTGGTAAGTTTGTCAGTCTCCAGAATCATAGATCTATGGTATCAGAGAAAAAGTGAGACTTGATTTAGTTGAAGGAGACACTGCACATTCAGGATATCTAACCATCTATGAGGACTGTGGAAGGAGAAATAGCAACCAAAGTCACTAGCTCAAGCCTTCATGAAAAAATTGCAACGTGAGAAGTAGTTTAAAAATTTGTCTGGGTCAGGCACGGTGGTTCATGCCTGTAATCCTACCACTCTGGGAGGCTGAGGCGGGCAGATCACTCAAGGTTGGGAGTTCAAAACCAGCCAGAACAAGAGCGAGACCCCCATCTCTACTGAAAATAGAAATAAATTAATTGGCCCACTAAAATAATTAGAAAAAATTAGCTAGGCATGGTGGCGCATGCCTGTAGTCCCAGCTACACAGGAGGCTGAGGCAGGAGGATTGCTTGAGCCCAGGAGTTTGAGGTTGCTGTGAGCTAGGCTGATGCAACACAGCACTCTAGCCTGGGCAGCAGAGTGAGACTCTGACTCAAAAAAAAAAAAAATTGTCTGGACAGATCAGGAAAGAGCAAAGTTGTTTTCTTTTGAGAATAGTTCACTTTTCTTGGAAAGTATGAAGAAATTTTAGTTGTGTTAATAACAGGGTCTCTCACAGTATCAAGCTACGGTGCTTGAGGTTGCAGAAAATTTATTTAAACTATCATATTACTTGAATATTTAATCTACTGGCATAGTTTATAAGGTTTTTTTTTTGTTTTTTTTGTTTTTTTTTTTTGAGACAGAGTCTCACTTTGTTGCCCAGGCTAGAGTGAGTGCCGTGGCGTCAGCCTAGCTCACAGCAACCTCAAACTCCTGGGCTCAAGTGATCCTCCTGCCTCAGCCTCCCAAGTAGCTGGGACTACAGGCATGCGCCACCATGCCCAGCTAATTTTTTGTATATATTTTTAGTTGGTCAATTAATTTCTTTCCATTTATAGTAGAGACGGGGTCTCGCTCTTGCTCAGGCTGGTTTCGAATTCCTGACCTCGAGCAATCCGCCCGCCTCGGCCTCCCAGAGAGCTAGGATTACAGGCGTGAGCCACCACGCCCGGCCGTTTATAAGGTTTTTATAGTAGATAATTTTCTGAATTGATAGATGTACACTGTGTTTTCACACAATATTTGCATCATTATCTTTTGAGAAGACAGAACATTCTCTTTAGTTCCTTAGAATGCTGAAGAATAAATCTATAAGTGTATTTCTCTTCCACTGTGTTCACGCATTCTAGAAATGATGCCTAGAAATATAGATCTCTAAATATTAAACAAATATAAATGTGTCATTGACTTAGCATACTTCAATACCAGCTAATCATCTTTTACTTCAACCTTTATTTTCTTTCCCAAATTTGCTGTTCTTTCAATCTCCCAGGATTTATAGGACTACCATTAGGTTTTTGATCCTTCATCTCTTTTTTTTATCCGGATGATATAATTAGTCACTTATGTTAATGTTTCTACTTTCAGATCAAGTCTCTTACCCATTCTCTGCAGAGTCCCACTGCAACCTCACCTTTCTTGAGCTTTCATGCTCTCTTTGGTGAGCTAACATATTTTATTCCTAACAGGTCTCCATGTCTACACCCTCAAACTGAAATTCAGCCTATACTCAAGTAAAATAATTGGATTTCTTAAATAGCACTTCTATTGTTTCTACAAGTTCATAAACTTTTAGATGCATCTCATTACCTTACTTTTAAACTTGAAGTGAATAGCATTTTTATCTCTGCAACCCTATATACCATCAAGTATAGGGTTATATACATGGCTTTATACTTAGAAAGTATACAGTTGAATGTACCAGGAAGGAAATGATTGTATTTTTTTAAAGGATATGTTTCCAGAAGTTTTTAAATATCCACCTTATTTATTAATTAGAATTTGTAACCAAATAACAAGACTTTAGAGTTCTCAGCCTTGGAAGAGAAGTAGGAAGACAGGGGTGGAGGTTTGGAGACAGTTTGGGGTAAATTACTAGTTAGAAAGCAGCACCCCTTCCCAAATGAAACTTTTCTGTCTGAAAATTTGAAAGGCAGTAGTAAGATGGAGGAAACAGGGGGATACATTTTCAGACAATTTGGTGTTGATAAAGTGAGTAAAAATAGTCTGTTGTTTTTTTTTTCCTTAATTCAAAGTACAAACTTTCTTAGTGGGTCTCTTTCCTAAAGGGAATAAAACTGGTTACATATACAGTTTTATCACCACCCTGAGGGCATTATAGTTTATTTCAGCCAATTAAAATAACAATTACTGCAGGAGATGATAATGGGAGTGCCCTTCTGCTGGTTGAGTCCCCACTAATACTGGAATGATTAAAACTCCTCAACTTCAAATTTTCATATTGCAATGACTACTTCTACTTCAAAAGAACTTGAACAGTAATTTGGAAGACACATTCTGTTTATTTCCTTCATTTTCAAATTTTGTTCTTCTTAATGTTTTATAGACTCCTTTCTACAGTATAATAGATTGGACTTTACCTCTCCTCATTCTTGTTGGGAATAGTTCATACCTACCAAATTATTATATAAAAGCCAGAACCATTCTTAAATACAATGCATAGGAGGCCATTGGTTTGGACTGAGTTCCTGCACTAAGCTCAACAGACCAAAGCAAGATGGAATCACTCAAGCTAAATTCCAAATCACCAAGCCAAACTAAGCTGTTTATCTGACCTATCAAGAAATCAGGAGAGAGTTAGCCAAGTCCCCCAACAGACTCGTTTTAGCTGCCATGATGAGGAAGTCCCCTCTGCTTTAATCTTTACAAGGAAAACAACTTTGAAACTACTAATTTGCTTTTTGTTTTCTGTTTCTGCTTTTCTCAGCCTTTTTCTGTCTATAAAGCCAAACTCTCCCATTCAGCTCAATGGAGCACTCATTTTATTTTGTAGGATGAGGTGTTGCCCAATTCTAGAATTGCGAATAAAAGCCAATTAAGATCTTTAAACAGAATTTGTTGTAATTTTGTCTTTTGACACCATGCTTGCCTTAGTCTGATGGGGGACTTGAGTTCCATTTTATTGAGTTTCTTGAGATGTTTCCATAATGGATTTCCAGTGTAAGCTGCTTTATTACTGACAGCAACGGGATAATTCCAAGCATCCAAACTTGACATATGAAAAATCTCAATGATAATGCTGATTAACATATCTTTTGCATTTAAATTACTATGTTTTTTAAGAGGAGAAAATTGTACATTTGGTGGGTTGTTTGCATAGTCAAATAAACATACATCAGGATGTGCAATCTAGTAATTAGGTGCATTTATCTGTTTGTGACACCACTGGAAAATACTCTGAATGAAGACTCCAGGGGCAAAATACTCCTACTTGGATTGCCATTTTAAAAATCATGACCTCCCATAGCAAAAGCAATGCTTCTGCTTACATAGGAAGTGTTTGTCTAGTGCTTAGTTACTTTAGCTAAATGTATTTATCATAAATCTTTTTTAAGATATTGTAATATATACTTTTCATTTTGTGGATTTGTTTGCCTTATGTGTCATCGAATTAGTACAGTTTGCGCTTTATTTATTTATTAAAAATAAAAGAGTTATAGGACTTAAGCATTTCTATTGTCCTGAGAATTTAGGTATTTAGAAATTATTTAGCATTTAAAAGTACCTGTATTGACCAAAATTCAAAGGAAAGAAGGCTGAAAACAGCAAGATGTTTCAGTGAGACATGATGATCTATATGTAAACATGGCCATTCAGATATGGACGTTTTCAGCAAATACAGTACTTACTATTAAGCAAAGTTAATTTAGTTTTTTTTTTGGGGGGGGGTAGGTTTATTTTTAGTGAAAGTTCAAACGTGATTCTCATACCTGCTTTCTTCTTAAAAATGTTTAAATCGTACTATGAATATTTATTAGTTCAATGAATACAGATCCATTTTATTGTGTCAGTTAGCCTGATAGTGACATTTGAGATTGACGCCAGAACAAAATAGCAAGTCCCCTCTTTCTCTCAACAATGAAACTACACCACACTCATTATTTTGACCCCACCATATTCAAGAGTTCTAGATAATCTGTGGGAAATTTGTTCTTTCTAATGCCCCAATTTTCTGATCATCTTTTGGTTAACAACTTCTTTCTCTCAATACTGTCTAACTTTAAATATACTAACATAATTGACTACAGTATATTCAAGTCAGGCATATGTGTTAGTTGACTGTATTTTACTGAAGTGATGGGAAAGAAAAATGAATTTGTTCTTTACTTGTAAAGAGGAGGGTGGATCTGAAGAAAAGCAGCATTTGTTTTTGTGAAATGGGAGTGGATGGGATATCGGTCTGTAGCTGGCCCTTCATTGAACAAATTTCAACAACCTTCATAAAATCCTCTCCCTTAACTAGCTACATGACCTTCTCAGTTGTTTCCTGAAATGGTGGATTTTCTACAAGATACAGGAGCTGAGATTCTGAAGTCCCCTGAGCAGATGATCCTGATTTACTATCCCCACAATCTGCTCTAGTGCATCCAGCCCTTTGTCCTTACACCACAACCTGCCCCAAGGCACATGGCCCATTCAGTAAGAGTTCATGACTTTTGTTAGTCAGAGAGAGACAAATTTAAGGCAGCTACTCCTCTCCTGTCTGTGATATTAAAAATTCCTTTCTTCCTTGTCTATCTTGTTTGCTCAATAATTAGTTTTTTGTGTGACTAGCTACTGGACCTAGACCAAAAGCCCCTGTGGGTCTCAACAAGTCAGAGAGTACAATTACTATGCATAAAAATGGCATGTCAGGATGTGGGGGTGAGAGGACTGTGTGCCTTAGGAAAAAGGGAGGATTTCAGTAGGAGAGAGGAAAAGAGAAAGAGAGTGAGAGAGAGAGACAATTTGAGAAAGAAAACAAAAAAATGAAATGAAGACACTGCCCTGTTAGGTATAATATTCCCCTCCATGCATGTCTTCATAAAATCACCAGTTAAAAAAATTACTCAACAGTGCTGGTGGTGAATCTGGAATTTCTGTTAGTTTGATTATAATGCATGCAGATCTGGTGATAGAAGCTGGTTATGAACAGGGTAATAATTTTATTATATTAATTTCTATCCTGGGGATGACCTCTTTTTCACTGCCTATTGCTGTGGTTTTTAATTTAGTTGAGAGGTCAAGGGGTATAAATCTGAAATACCTAGAAAATACTTTTAAAATTAATACTAGAGGACACCTCCAATAAGATTCCATTCTATTAGAGTAGATAGGCCTGTGGATTTTAAAACTACTACTTTCCTAGTGATTTTGATATGCATCTGTTATTGAGAGAGTAAGAGAAAGCAGATAGAGATAAGCATATAAGCAGAAAGAAGAAATATACTAATGAAAACTGTTATATTTATTATAACTGAACATTCAGTTTTCTTTTGGACATTAAAGAAGTGATAGATATTTTTTAAATGTTAATATGGTTTCAATAAAATACAGTATTTTATAATATCTTCAATAGCTGTTTTAAAGAATATTGCAATATCTTGTAAAGTATTCCCTCCTTATCTGTGATTTTGATTTTTGCGGTTTCAGTTACCTGTAGTCAATTGTGGTCCAATAATAATATCTAAAATAAGGTTATTCTGAGAAAAAGAGAGAGAGAGCACATTAACACAACTTTTATTACTTTTGTTAATTTTTTATTAGTTATTGTTGATAATCTCTTACTATGCCTAATTTATAAATCAACCTTTATTAGAGGTAGGTATGTATATGAAAAAAACATAGTATATATAAAATTTAGTATTATCTGCAGTTTTAGGAATCCACTGTGGGTCTTGGAATGTGTACCCCACAAATACTGGGGTCTACTATATGGCCAATTTTTATATTTATCATTGATTAAAGCTAAATGCATAGCATTAAATCTTATTTAATGATCATGTTTGGGGGTTGGGTATGGATGTAGGGTACAAAACAGGCAATGCCTAAATATTATTATATATTAATATTTTATAATAAACCTACAATATTTATTATGTGGCCTAAAAATAGCCAGCTAAAAAAATTATGTGGCTTATTTGTTTAAACTGGAGATTTTTTTTGTCCTTATAGACTTAGTCATTTGGAATTAGAATCAGGAATCCAAATTTTTATAATTTCTGAGTTAAATTCATGCATAATAAAGTTTGATAGCTAACCTATATCTTTAAAACTTCTGGACAGCTTTAGATATGTACTCAGAAGCAGACAATTCAAGATATTACCTTTTACTATGAGCAGGAAATATTGGCATTCAATACTGTTGATTGAATAACAGCAAACCTCTTACTTTGATTTGCCTTCATTTGGAACTCTTCTACCTTGGCACAATATTTTCCACTAAAATAAGAATAACAACATTGCCAAAAACAATAACAAAAAAAGAAAGCAAAACAAAAGCATAGCCATGGCCATATACACATTCATTCATTCAACAGTTATCTATTGAGTGACTAAAATGCACACTTAATGACTTCATATCAATACTGTTGCATTATTGAAAGTGAAATGAGTGGTATTCCACAGCACTTTGTTGATAATAAACCTGGAAGGTAATCCATTCAATAAACACATGCAGAGTCCTTAATGTTCTTAATAGTTTGGGCTAAAATATTGTTTTCATTGATTCTTCTGCAAAATCACCTCAGCAATCTCCTTCTCTGAGGTAAGGGACTCAAGAGACCATTTGAATGTCTTGGGATAATGGAATAAAAATATAATTTATAAATTATTTGGTAATTTAAATCTTGTTTACCTATAAAAACACATAAAGCAATTTGTTGGTTACTTTGCTTTCTATTCAATAAGAATTAAATCAAGGCTTAGCAGAAGCTGTTCTTAAACATGGAATTTCCTAAGTCACTGCAGTTTTGTAGATCTAGTCTTTTGCAGTAAAACTTTATTTTTTTATATTATTTAGAATAATAGCAGTTGGTATTTGCAAAATATCAAATGACATATAATGACATGTCAATTAACTATGAAAATTATCACTTGGAATATGGCATTTATGATGAGTTATTTTTCTTTTTAAAAGTCTAACTTCATAGCATAGGTAGAGACTTTTTAATTCATTTAAAATTAAACTGATTTGATATTATCATACAACAAATAAAGCCTTTCTGATACTTCTTACAAATTGCAATTTAATATTTAAAGTTAACCAAGTACAAGCTATGTAAATTGGAGGTGTTTTTTCCACAAATACTTACAATAAATCAGCTTACAGTGTTTAAATATTTTATTTGAAGCTAAATATGTCAGTATGTGGAAGTAAATAGCACGGTATTGTCAAATAGAATAAACTCTCTAAAAATAAAATAACTCTAAAAGCAAATGAACACCTGAGAACTGATTGGAAAGAAAATATCAAGAAACAATAAACTATGGCTAAATGAACTCAAGCTTCTAAGACCTAGGTGTAGACAGCTACAGAATACTGACACTTGTTTCATTCACTTCTTTTGCACCTTGAAAATGTTAATAAAAAGTAAGTGGCTATGTACATTTCATTTAATTGTATAAAATATATTGAGTAATAATTAAAATGAAACACTCAAGAATAAAGTTGGTCAAACAAATTAAAAAGCAATTAGGAATTACCTGGAAATACTGCAACAGAGATTTATATAAAGTGATTATATACCTGTATTCAGTAAGACATAAACTATATTAACTAATAGTCCACTCATTTGGACTAATTGTTCAATGTTGGAATAACCAACCTATTGATTGATGATTTTTCCCCATTTAAATCTGTTATATTATAGATGTTTGTTTGTTTAAACAGCGTCTCCCTCTGTTGCAGGGGCTAGAGTACAGTGGCATCATCATAGCTCACTGCAACACCAAACTCCTGAGTTCAAGTGATCCTCCTGCCTCAGCTTCCCAAGTAGCAAGTGTGCACCATCACACCTGGATCATTTTTCTATTTTTTTTGTAGAGACAGGGTCTCACTCATGCTCAGGTCTTGAATTCTTGGTCTCAAGCGATTCTCCCACCTCAGCCTACCAAAGAGCTGGGGTTACAGACATGGGCCACTGCCCCCGACCTATGTTGTAGATTTTTAAGTTTTATGTTTCTTTGAAGAATTTGTCTAGAAATATCTATATAATGTTAAAGAAAAAAATTGTTCATGACACTGTTAAAATGGTAAGGCAGAACATTCAGGACTACCAGAGTAGGGATTACAGCAATGGGGTTTTGAAGCAGGAAAGAGATATTGGGCTTGACTCTGAATCAACAAGGAAAAGTGCAGATTTTTAGCCAAGGAGCAAGGTCAGTGGAGATAGTGATCAATGGATGGAAAATTACTAAGAGAGTAGGCTAATTCTTTGTTCAACTGACTTAATAGGATTCTTGCTCAAAGAAGGCTAGCATAGTCAGATATTACCTGGGGAATGGCAGAAGATGCGGAATTTGGTCAAATATCAAGGATGATCAGATATCCAGGACGGGGGTGGGAGCAGGGGTCTTCTGATTACACTGACTTAGTAGGATGGTTGCTAAAACTAGACTCTTCAAGGTCATGCAAATACAGTAAATGAGTGAGAAGTGGATGGATAAGGCAGGAAAGCATTATAAAGGCTCTCATAAAGTGGAGAATAAAAACTCCATCGCAAAGAAGCAATAGCTACTTAGACAAATTTGCCATGCAGGTGTTCTGTTCTAAAGCTGCCAGAATTTCAAGTTTTTCAAGAGAAACTCAAAAATCCAAATCACAACTTCTTAATACTCCTTAAAATTAGCATAATAACCCAAACTTTTTAAAAAACATTTGCCAGCAAAAGTACCTTCATGGAGCTGGATCTGTGAGGGGCTACCCAAATATGACCTAAGGTTTTGCTTTCCAGAAGACTCCAGACTCCTTTGTTTCAGAATTTTTTTCCTTGTTATAGATGAGAAAAATATCAGGCAAAGTTGCAAATTAGCCCTACAAGTTAGTAATAGACTGAAAAGAAAGCCACAGGAATTCAAACTTTCCGGCTATCCTTGACGTTATTGAACCTGATATTGTCTATACTTAGGAGATGGCATTAATCATTAATTAGAAAAGAAACCCCAAGTGGACAGTGTGAGGCACTCCCTGGGACACCACTGGCTCAATCTCAACAAGAGTGACCAAATGAAAGTACAAAAACAGATTTAGTGCACATCTGGGTAAGTCTGATTTAGGTAACCAATAGTCTGTGAAAAACCAAATAGAACACATTTTTTTTTTCTTCTGTGTATGGTCATATTTCCTCTTTCATCTTTTTCTTTTGAATCTTTGGTGATATGTTTCTGTTTGAATGAGGAAGTCCGACCTACAGTACTCATAGGAGTGAAATATCTTCTCTACCTGCAACATCAAACATTGAAACAAAAGAGCAGTTGCACTGGGTTCATTGAGATTCACTGAAAAGTGCTGCTTGCCTGCAGAGCAGGTGAAAGTTTCCTGCCAGCTTCCCGTTTAGGAAAAACCTCTTGGTTTATGCCTCAAGAACTGTACAAGCCTCTAAAGAGTGGTAGTGAGAACTAGGTACATTTTTTTTTCCTATAGAGATAGTTGTTAAGTTATATAATCAAATAAGGGTCAAAGAATTAACAAGGAAAGGAAAAGGAGGCCATGTTGGGCTTAGCAGTCTGAAGTTTTTTTCTGACAAGCTGTCCCATGGTTTCCCAGCCCATCTGCTAGGGTGTTTGAAATACCCCCTTGATGGAGAAGCACATACAGAGATGCTGCCACTTATCTCCTCCCTAAAATCCAGCTAGATTTTACCTTACATTGGAACAGAAATATTTGCACCGGTCCCTATAATATGATTTATTTGTTTCAGATTTTTGCATCAAATCCTGAGAAAGCCCCATATAATAGGCAGGTAATCATGGATTATCTGGATGTACTCAGGGAAAAGATAACTAATTTTGTTGGAATTGGTGAATTTAAAAGGTTGGAAAACACGAGCAAATTCTACTCGCTTGGGTAGATTGATTTTCTTATTTTAATGTGACAAAGTGTAATCTTATAAATATTTTCATCATTATTATTATAAACAGCTAAACTTTGTGCCAGACACAGGAGCGGCTTACCACAAATAGTCTCATCTACCCTTCCCAGCCTGAGGAAGATACTGTCATTGTCCTCATTTTAAAGAGGCTTAAAATGGCTTACTATAAAACAGCTAGCAATTAGTGGTCCAGGACTGGAGTTCAGTCTCCCTGACTCCACAATTAACTCTTTTAGATAACAACAAAATAAGAATAGTAGCAACCACTTGTGTTTACTATGATCCAGGAACTATTCTTTAGCACTTTACATATATTAACTATTTAATCATCGCAGCAACCCTCTGAGGTAGATATTGTTATTACACTCACTTTACAGAGGGGGAAACTGAGTCACAGAGACACTAAGTGACTTGTCTAATTATCTCCAATAATTTATTAATATGAGAAATAACACACAAAGAAAAACAAGTCTTTCTGAAATTAGAAGCAGTAAATTTACAAGCCACATAATAGCTCTTTTCCAACAAACATCTTGCTAGGGAAAATTATTTATTTTTCTTTTCACTCCAGCAAAACAATTAACTTGTTCATTATCAACATTTTTTGCTTTGCAAACTTGGAGCCTGAAGATAGTCATAGTAGTCAGTGGTCTTTTGCCGTAATGTAAGAGACTCCCCTTGTCAAGGTCCAACATAAATTCAAGGCAAGTTACTTTTATTATTGTAAGTCCTAAAGATTATCTTTTGCCAAATTGTTTTGTCCTACTGTTGCTGTTGGTTTCTGTTCTGCCCTTAAATACCATCTGTCAGTATAGTTGTAGGTACAGAGTACCTCGTAATCCAACCACACACACACACATTATATATATAATATATTATATATATTATATAATATATAATAATTATAATATTTATAATAATTATATAATATATATTATGTATAATATATATTATATATGTATATATATATGATTGAATAATCAGAAATCCATTTGTTGTTCAAATTAAATATGATTAAAAAGAAAGCTTGCACTTTTTAGAAGGTTACACAAGGAATAAATGTTCCAAAGAATAACAACAAAAAATGTAAACCACAGATCTCATGATATCTGATCTAATACCTTGAAGTCTATAGATTTCTTTTCATGAAAATAAATAAGTCAGCTAAAGGCTAGAACCAGAGTGACTAATGTAGTACAGCAATGGAATTGTGTCCTTTCCCCCTACTTAAAAATAATGACAGGCTCTTCTGGAACCTGCTTAAGTAAGTGACACTCAGAGAAATGGATTGCTATGCTGTGACATATGGTCTGCCGGTATTGCAGTTGTATTGTAGAGATTATTACTAGCAGCAAGATTTTATAGTTATTGTCCTGTCAAGCTGCTGTTTTAATCACTATCATCAACACCGCCTTCGTGTTTTACCTCATCTTCTATCTGGCAAGGCAGACCAGCGTGTCATCCAAAGGGAAACTCATTTGTTTGGACTGATTATTTCATTAAGATATATAGATAGATAGATAGATAGATAGATAGATAGATATAGATATTTATTTATTTATTTATTTATTTATTTCAGAGGGACATGTAAAAGATGACTTTATGAGGAGGGGGAAATACTCAACATGGGGCGTGGAATTTAAGGACCACAATTACTGATCCGAGGAGGCATAAGACCAATGAGTTTGCTAAGAATGGCAGAAGCCTGCCCTAGAGAGGAGGAAGGACTGAGGGTGCAGGTGTTTCCTCTTGTCCCTGAGAGCAATTAGAGATCCAAATGATTTCCACTGTTACCTAATAGGGCAACAAGTGTCACTTGGTGAAGTTAATTCCAGGCACTATTAATGTAAACATAGCTCAGTTTCTGCGGCTCACTAACATGGTGTGTATTTTACAGGCTCAGAGAGGAGAGGAAAAGAATGTAAACCATCAGTACCTCTCAAAATCGCAAGTGAAGGAGAAAATGGAAATGGCTTAAACATCGTTTATCATTTGACCTTTAGGGTTTTTTTTTTTTTACTTTTTAAAATAAAATAACATAAAATAAAACAAAATAACCCTTTATATATGAACTAGATCCTACCCTCACTCCACCTCCTATGTTTTCTAAACTAATTCCTTCCAGTGTGGGTTGTCAGTTTTACATGGTAGAACACACCATAATATTTTCATTTTTGTCTTGTTTAGAGGGAAACAAGACTGTTTCCACAAACCTTTTTCCTCCTCCCATTTGAAATATAAATCTGCTTGAGGAACTTTGATGGTGAGAGTTACAGCTGTGGGGCTCTTTTCACCTCTGTTTGTTACAATTGACCTCTTTCCCAGCACATTAGATTCAGCCTCAAACTTAAATTGCAAGGTGTTGTGAATAACGCGTGCGTCACTTCAGGCTTTGTGGGTAAAGCTGCTCTTTCTCAGTGTCTCAGCATATAGCACCTCCTAAAAAGCCAAGAGAGACAAATTTCTCATTCGTGGAGCACAGCAGGTCAGCCCCTTCCATATGCTCAAGATTTGTGGCTCGTGTCATAGGCAGCCCATTCTCATCTTTCAAGTCCTAACAGTTCAAGAGCCTCAAATCCCCTTGAACCCAGATTAAATGGGTTCTGGAAAACATGCTACTGTGTATGGGAGCTTAATGCTTTCCTGAAGTACAATGCATCCTGAGCCCTCCTAGACTGCCCTTTGACTATCTAAAGAGCTCAGTACAAATCTTTGGTCTATTTAATCACCCAAACATGGTGTGTGGGGGTGGTTATGTATATATGCATATTTATGTATAATTCAGCATGCATATTTGTATCATTTTACTCTCTTGGCAAGCACATTCCAAGACCCGGCTTTCTCAGCCAAAATGAGTTTCACAATTTAAGTACGTTATAATGCCACATCTCTTTCTTGCCAAGTACAGGGGACACATTGGGATGATTTCTCCCCATTGAGCTTAATCTGCAAGTATTATAAGACATTCCCACTGCAATGTAATCCTAAAAGGAGAAATGCCTAATCTATAAAACGGTTGGCACATCAGGAGGCATGAGGTCCATTGTGTTCCTTTTCCGTCGGTATCAGTATTTTAGGAAGGCCTCCCAAACATTCTGGCTTACCTTAATGATGGTTCATGTCTTTCAGTGATAAACTTAATCCTTTTACCATTTAGGCTCTGTCCATTTTAAAAGTAACTTAAATGGACTCTTGTTTAAGGTCATCTATTTTTTCTCATTGTTAAACATGGTATCAAAAGCATCTTTTGTTCCAGTAACCTTAGAGACATAGTAAATGAGTCTATAGTAAATAGGTCTATTCTGAATACTTGTTTCCATAGAATCAGAATCCCATCTTTATTTCTTTTCAGAGTCCCTCCTCCTTTCACCACTCCCTTCCTTTGGGGAACTTTTATCTATGTATACCTGTATTTCTGGTGTATTCTATGTATACCTGTATTCTGGTATTTCACAGTAGTAGAGATAATGCCTCATTATCATTGCTTTCGAAAATGCTTCTGACATTCCTTAATCACTTAAGTGTTCCAGACGAAATTTAGAATACATTTTGTAAACTTCATATTCCCATACCCCATGAAAATGAGATGTTTACTCACATTGATTTTTATTGTTTAAATAGTTAGAGGAGAATTAAAATATCCCCATCTTGATTATTTCTAGCTTTCGCCTTGGCAAGACATTGCAATTATTCAAGTGTGTCTGTGTTCGCTTTACAAGTTTTATAGTTTCCTATTTTGTATATCACTTATTCAGTTTGTTTCTATGACTTTTTAAATTCTGTTGCTATTGTGAGTTAGATATTTTTTTACACATTTTCTAATTGGTTATTGATTTCTAAGAAAGGTATTAATATATGTGCCTTTTAACCTATCTAATTAAATTATTTTATTAATTATAAACAATTTTTATTGTTGAGGTAGACAATATCTGCATATGGATGATAATAAAGCAAAAGACAATGATAAATTTTAGTCTTTTCTTTCTTAGTATTTACACTTTTCATATGGTCAGAATCATTATCTTTTGACAACAAGCGCCCTAGACCATCCCAGTATGAATACAGCCTATGCATTCTGTAAGACCCAGGTCAAACATTTCCTCTAGAATGAAGAATACCAACGTTGACAATAAGTAATATCCTCTATAGGAAAAACTGTTCTGCTACTCATAACACTTCTGACACCAAATATATGGATTTTATCCCATCCCAACAACCAGTCGTCAAACTCTCTTGAGTTTGACCCAGTGTAAGTGACCCAGTTTGATCGGATACCCATCAACTGGGTGTCCGATGATGATCCAATTCAATTCTGATAATAACTACCCAAAGTTAGTGAAGACCCACAAGTTAAGAGCTCAGTCCCGCAAGGCTGTCCCCTAATTCTGATGCTAATTGCAAATAGTGGGTCCTCAGGTTATATAAACTTCTGTCCAACTTTGGTACAAGTCAAAGATTCCCACAACACCCTCCTCAGGTTCAAAATTTCACTATAGTGGCTTACAGAACTCAGAGAAATGCTTACTTATCTTTACCAGCTTAATACAAAGCCAAATAAGAGATGAGTAGGGAAGTTATGGGGGCTGGAGTAGGGAGCTCCCACCCCCTCTCAGATGTGCTGCCTTTCCAGCCCCATGATCTGTTCACCAACCTGGAAGTTCATCAAATCTCATTGTTCAAGAGTTTTTATATAATTTGATCTTCAGTCCCTCCTCCTCCTTTCTAGAGGTTGGTGGGTGGAGATGAAATTTCCAACTCTTTAATCACTTGTTCTTTCAGGTGACTAGCCCCATCCAGAGGCTCTGTAGGAGCAACACCCTAAATCAGCTTATTAGCACAAACTCAGGTGTGATCAAAAGGGACTGCTTATGAATAATGAAAGATACTCCTATCATGCAGGAAATCCCACGGTTTTAAGAGCCTTGTACCAGGAACCAGGGACAAAGACAAAGATTATAATACTACTCTTCTTTGTATTATACTATTATATTTAACTTCTTTCTTATGTACTGGAGGACAGACAGAGATCATATCTTTGCTTTCAATACACTCCCTAAAAGTTTGCATGATAAATATATATTTCACTTAGTACGTAGAATTTTCTCCTCAACAAAATGATAAGTAATTATACTTATCTGTAATGTTGTTATGAGAATAAAGTTATTACTATATAAATGGATTAATATAATAAAATTATTATGACTAATAGGCACAACATGATTTTTTAAACAAAGTATCCATTTCCCCCACACCGTTTTTTAATTGCATATCACACCAGCTTGCCTTGTATGGAAGGGCTTTCTGGCATTCTAGGATCGTTATTATAAATGGGAGTTAAATTGGCAATGTACATTTCTCCAGCTTGTTAGGCTGGTCATAAAGACAAGCTATACATATTGCATAATAGTTAAAGTTTTACCCTTTCATTGCCTCATATTGGTTGAGTGGGTGCCATCCACCTGCAGCGATTTATCTACTTCTTGTTTACGCCATTTGCTATGCATTTACTATGATTCAATCCAGTACTCTAAGCTGCCTAGTTCGAAAGCTTCTTTTGGCAGACATTCAAGTCTTTTCAATGTAGACTGAGGCAAAGAAATTATTTGGTCATTTTTGCTCTAGCCTTTTTATTCCCTAGGGCACCTTTTATTTCAGCATCACCAAATGGCCCCATAAAGAACATTGTGTTGCTGATTTTGAAATCTCTGTAAAGTTACCACTTCATTTACTTTATTAGCTCTTTGTCATTTCTGATTTGTGCTCACCTGTGACACAGTGACACTGTATGTGTTTCTCTATTCACCTCACTTTGACCACTCTCCCCCTTAAAATGATGTATTTTCTCTTTTTTCCCCCCTTTTTTAAGTCCTTTGTGACTGGTACCACATGGGTCTCCTCCCCAAGGTTTCAAAAGGTTTTCAAATATGCTGTAGGGTATCCTGTTTTTCTGTGCTTTTCACATTTTAAAAATGGTATTCTTTCTCTGACTAATGTTCTTCTTGGTCATAATCTACTTCCCATTCTTACATTCCAGAATCACCAGTGACTGACTGACTTAACAAATCACATGTTAGGGGAAAATAGTCTCTCTCAATGCTTCGTTTCCTTTCCCTTCACGAGGGTGAATGACAACAGTTAGTGGGTTGTGTGCTGTACTTGGGCACAAGTGGTTGAGGGGCCAGAGCAGCTAAATTCAGTCTGTTTTCACCTGCCAAAATGATCTGGACTGTGTCCCCCTGAAGTAAAGGGTGTCTTTTGCTACTTTACAGAAAGTCATTGTGTGTGCTAAACATGTTATTGCCCTTCATCTGAAGATGATAATTTTTAACCAAGAAAAATCAAAGATAAAGGAAGGAAAGAAAAAAAAAAGATGAAAAGAGAAAATAATTGAAAATTATCTTCTTGTTATTATTTTTCAAAATAATAAAAAGGAAGGAGGAAGGAAGAAAGGGAAAAGACAGGAAGAGAAGAAAAAAGAGAAAAAAATAAGAAAAGGAAAAGAAATAAATGAACTACTTCTCTGAATATTACCATATTCAGAGGGATTAGTTGGAAATGGTGGTGATAAGCTTAATTGTTTTTTTTTTTTCTTCACAAGATCTATTATAGTACAAATTATAATAAAAGATCTGGGATTATGTCCATGAATAGACATTTGAGTTACAATGTGTGTCTCTGCAACTTTCAACTGTTTTTTTAGCATATATGTATTCAATTAACTTTTTTACTTTATCACTTTTCTTTAAGGATCTGATTGGGAAGTAATAGGATTTATTGAATTTCAAAGTATTATTTAAAAATACATTTATTGCTGTGAGCTAAGCTGATGCCACGGCACTCACTCTAGCCTGGGCAACAAAGTGAGACCCTGTCTCAAAAAAAATACATTTAGTAAATATGTCAATTTTAAGAAAATTGACTTTGTAATTAAGTACCCTATAATGTTTAGAGTATCTGATGAGATGCACATATAGATGCATGTGACATTTTTATAAAAGCCTATATCATTGAAACATAGCTTCATGTAAATATATCAATAATACTAAAACCATAAGAGTTCATTATTTGTTGCTTAGTGACCATTTTCACAGATATCAAAATTATTAAATCACTGCTAAGCTTTTTGTTAGAGAGACTGTTAATAAAGCAAATATATGTGTGTGTGTACCTTTTTTTTTTTTTTTTTGAGACAGGATCTCTGTCATCCAGGCTAGAATGCAGTGACATCATCATAGCTCACTGCAACCTCAAACTTCTGGGCTCCAATGACCCTAATGACTCAGCCTCCCAAGTGGTTGGGACTACAGAAGTGCCATCACTCCTAGCTAATGTCTTTTATTTTTTGTAGAGACAGGGTCTCTGTATTCCTCAGACTGGTCTCAAAACCCTGAGCTCAAGAGATCCTCCTGCCTCATCCTCCCAGACTGCTAGGATTTTTTAAAAATGTATTCAAAGCCAGAGCTTGATGAAATGTCCAATAAATTGAAATGTATGAATATAAAAAAATTAACAGTAAAACTAAAAGTGTTTTTAAGATGGTGCAATAATGGCTGACCTAGGTATTTTCTAAACACTATGTAAAGCTTAAGGAAATTGAGAAATGTAACTTTCTGTTTTAGAAATAACTCTTTTATGTTCCTCCCCAATTCCAAATTGAATCATTTTTGATGGTCTCCATGGCACAGTTAGTGGAGTGAACACTTGAATGAATGAAGAAGGAAATGTCTCTGCCTACTGATTTGGGATAAATACCTGTCTAAATCATCCTGACAGACTTCAGGTCCTCTTGTCTTTAAATTCAAGTGTTAAAATAATGATGAAGTTCATTATCATATATAAATAACAAATATTCCCGACAAAGCAAAAATAAGAGCTTAAAATTTTAAGATACTATGAGAAACAGCCCCTGACAATTTTATATTCTAAGTGTCAGCCACTCACATCCAGCAATTGCTTTAAAATATAAAAATGTACTAAAAAGATTATTTATGTGTCTGGCTTTTTATGAAGTCATGGAATGGACCCAAGATCTTTAGCTATTATTAGGGGATTGGTGTTCAATAACATTATTCAGAAGGAAGGAAAACAACAAAAGGAACGTAATCACAATCAAAGGACCCAATCAACATAAATTTAACTTAAAATATAGTTTGCCTTTTTATAATGGGAGGTCAGCTAGCATGTAAGTTTCTGCATTATAATTAAAGATAATGAAGATTTCCTGATCCTTAATTCTACCTTTCTCTGATCATCTCTAACTTGCAATTAAAAAGATAACAAAATAAAGGAGTTGATGTCACTATTGACTTGCTAATCAATTGTTTATTTGTTTTACAAATCCATTATTTTTCCAAAATGCTGACCTAATTTTCAGTCTTGATTAAACTGAGAACCAAATTAGAGTTTGTTTTCTTCTTCAGTTCTCTACATTATATTGGTTTAGAGGTGAACAAAATATACAGAAAATCAGTCCATCTTTGGGTGAGATTTTCTTGCCACGTTTAAATATTTGTCAAAACAAAATCTGCTTAAAATGTGTCAAACTTGTCTATTATTCTTACTGTAAAATGCGGGATGAAATGGGCTTAATAGATGAAAGTAAAATAATCATAGCTAATATTTACTCAGTGCTTATTATTTTCACTGTGTTAACGTGCTGTGTATACCTTGTCTACCTTAATTCTCACTCCAACCCTATAAAGTAAGTTTTTTGTTATCTCTATTTTACAGTCTAGATGAAAAATTGACATAGAGAGGTTAGAAAAGTCATGTGGCTTTAGGTAAATCAAAACCCTTACTCACATAATTTGACTTCAAAACTAGTATGCATGGCCGGGCGTGGTAGCTCACGCCTGTAATCCTAGCACTTTGGGAGGCCGAGGCGGGCGGATTGCTCAAGGTCAGGAGTTCGAAACCAGCCTGAGCGAGACCCCGTCTCTACCAAAAAATAGAAATAAATTAATTGACCAACTAAAAATATATATACAAAAAACTAGCCGGGCATGGTGGCGCATGCCTGTAGTCCCAGCTACTTGGGAGGCTGAGGCAGTAGGATTGCTGAGCCCCGGAGATTGAGGTTGCTGTGAGCCAGGCTGACCCCACGGCACTCACTCTAGCCTAGGCAAGAAAGCGAGACTCTGTCTCAAAAAAAAAAAAAAAAAAAAAAAAAAAACAAAAAAAACCTAGTATGCATAAGCAGCTCATAATTCCATCTCCCTTCTTTTTTTAATTTCTAAAAACTGTTTTGCTTTTTCCTATTTTATTGTTGAGAGAATAAAGAGATATGTGTGCCATCTAAAATATGTGATTTATACATATTTTCAGCATTTTTAAAAGTTTACAGTTTCTCTTGCTCATATTTTAAGTGCTTAGTATAATCAGAAATGATGATTGAATCCATATAAAACCATTTGGCAAATTAGAAATACTATACTTTCAAACTATTCTATAATAAATTCTAGATAATAAAATGGATTAGATACAAACCTATTAGTCTGGTTGAGATAGTAAGATGATCTAGGTCAGAAACCATCTGCACAATTGGTCTATTTATTTTGTTTGCTGTAGAAAAATGAATCAAATCGACCATGGAAGAAGTGAATCAGTTCTATCATGGCATCTAATCTACTGTGCAGCCTCAGAAATTGACCCTTGTCTGTAAAATGTAGAAAGTTCAAAATGATAGTAAGGAAAATATATTTGGATTCCAAATAAACTACCTATCTTTGTAGGTATCTGTATAAATCATTGCTATAAGACTTTTCTCCTATTCTTTCAACTAGATATCCAAAGTTGTTGCACAAACTGCAAATTCCTTTAAATCACAGTAAGAATGCTTGATCATAAATACTTGTTGATCTTCATAAAATCTGAGGTGGAAGCAGTAATAATGTCAATCACCCTCATTTGCATCTGGATGAAACAGTATATAAAAGTCCAAGGCTGAGAAGCAGGACTTTTTATTATTATTATTATTATTTTGATTGACTCTTTCAAATTCTTAAGCATTTAGTGTTTGGAACTTTCAGTGCAGCACCTCACACAATGAATATTTCTTAGTCTGTGAATTCAGTAACATTTACCTATATGGAGCCAACAGTTTTCAAAACATTTTATCTAAACTAACAGCTAAATTGATGTCCTCAATTGTTAATATCTTGTTAGATAAATAATTCACCAGTTACATAGTTAATACATTTGAATACTGTGGGGTAAACTATTACTTCTTAAGCAAGTACTATGTACCAACTATTATTTTAGATAATTTACATATAATGTCTTTAATCCTCACTACAAATTTGTGATACAGCTATCATTATACTTATTACGAATAAAAAAATGATCCCTCAGAAGGGTAAATTCACTTGCCCCTGGCCATGTGGCTATCCTAAGTAGCATGAGAGGATTTGTATTATAGTGTTTAATTTTTAAAACTGGCACCCTTTCCATGACTCAACTCAAATTCTGCAACTCAAAGAAAGGACTCTGATGCCAGGTTTGACTCACACCATTCACTAGGAAGCAGTCAATATAAGAAGCACAACAGGAGTCCCAGAGTACCTGTCAATATATTTGTGGAAAATATCCTAGTCAAGACACCAAGCTGGTTTGACACCTTAGTCCCTCCCTATATCAAGCTGTGAGTAACAGAAATATTTGTATCTGGACTGAAAAAATTAAGAACAATTCTCTGCATCCAAAAGGCCAACTGGTATTATTAGTGATTAGGGACTAGGAACCTCCATGGCCAGAAGTCAAACTAGCACTTTTCCATTTGATAGCAATCTTATGCTTCACTCATGGTCATCGAGTGCATAGAATACCACTCCAAAGCAGATGAATATGGAACCTCAGAAACAAACATTAACACAGAATCAAAAATTAAGAATTTTAGGTATATCGATGACGTGAAAGAAAAGCAACAAAATAAAAAACCAGAAAACATAATGTCTAAAGCCACAATGTTAGTGGAGCAAATGTAAATTAAAAAAAATATATATACACACACACACACACACATATATATATATATATATATATATATATTATGTTATCAGAGGGTAGGAGTTGGTATTACATCACTGGGGCTATGGGAGTGTCTGCTTTAAAAAGAAATGAATATCTTGACAATGGAAAAATATTACCAAAGAGAAAAACATTCAAAAAGGAACACAGATAGAATAGACAAACTTTTTTAATAATTGAAAATGAGAAGAAATGTATTGAAAATAAAATAAAGAAGGACAAATATGGAAAATAAAAAAGACAATTTAACATGCTTAGATGAAAAAGAAAAGAAAAAACATAATTTATCTAATATAATTTTAAAAGAAGGATTAATAAAAAAATAATCAGAGGTAATAGAAGAAAATAATATAAGCTAATGGAATCATAATTATTCACAGAGGGCAGAACTGCAAACTCTCACATACGATATATGAAAAATGAACTATCTCATATGTTGTGCAGAAATGTTATCAAACCAAGGCGAATGAAAAAAATCTTAAGGTTTTTAAAAAGAATTTAAAACTAAATGAGCTACAATAATAAGAATTAGTGCCCCAACAGAATCATGAGAACCACTGAATGTTGGATGACAATAGAATTCTATACTGAGCTATAATAGTACAGCATTCAAGACAGAAGCAAAAACAATAGTTTCAGTAACATAAGAACTGAAAATTCTTACCACCCATGGACATATTCTAAAATATTTCAAGAGAATATAAATCAGTAAGATATATTTAAAAATCAAAAGGCAGATACAGAATAGGAAAAATAACAAAGAGCAGAGAAACCAGTGACATGATTAATATAAAAACCACTCAATAGTAAAATATAATAATAATCTGGAAATATCTCATGGAAGTACAATAGTAGAGAGAGAAATTCTAGAGTCTTGCTAGAAGTCTGTATCACTTACTATAAAACTTAAAACACAAAGAATTCTACTATTTATTATTTATGGCTACATATAAATGTAGAAAAAATATAATTACATGAATGGGAACACAGCAGAGCAACTTCAGGAGAGTAATAATCTTTGAAGAGAAATGGCAATAACATTAAAAATGGAGGGGGCTAGTATCTGTACTGAGTTTTCCCCATTAATCTCAAATGAACAAACAAAAAATGTTATCATTAAAAATATAGGTGGAAGGTGGCTACCTAAATGGTTGCTACAATAATCATTGTGATTTTCTACATATATGAAATATTTCATAATGACATAAGAATTATTCACACATATACACAGTAATTTATGTGCTTGAATGTTTAATACAGTAGCATTTTTAATAGCAAAAGATATTGCACGTCACCTAAATTTCTTTCAATAGGAAACATTTAAATATAGAGTGGTGCTTTATTATATGAGTTATAATATAGCAAATTAACAAAATGAAGCCTGTGTAGATACATCTAGAAAGACTTTAATGTCACTCTAATAAGTGATGAAGAAATGTTTCAAAACAATACAAACAGTATCATTTCTGGCTAAATAATATAAAAGTAAATCATATATTTATATATGCTATATATGTATACAAATGCTTAAAGAGTGGTCTTGAAGAACAAACAGTAAACTATAATGATTCCGTTTTAAAAGGGAATTGCATATGGGGGTGAGGAAAGTTGTATGGTGTGTGTTTTCCTCTTAATGCACTTTTTGATATTAGTTGAATGTTTACCATGAGAATACATTCACATATTTTGTTTAATTAAGTAAATATATTTATTATTTATTAGATCAAATGTTTTAGCACCAGCTGGAGACCCTCTACTTTTCCTTTGAGGCATTTATCTGAACTATAATACTTGAAATTACTTGAGCAAATCTCTGTTTAATATCTTCAATCCCCTTGGTCCTTCCATCCTGGCAGCCTAAAAAGCTCCAGGCATCATATCTGTGTTCAAGGCAAGAAGAAAGTAGGAAGGGATGGTGCTGGCTTCATTTGTCCCTTATTATCAAGGAAACAGAAATTCCCAGAATCCCACCAAGAAACTTTTGTTTACATCTCGTTGTGTGTAACTGTGTTGCATGGAAAAGCCTAACTGTAAAGGAAGCTATAAAAATAAGTATTTAGTTTTCCAGACTTTATACTTCTAAGACAGAGGAAGAAAAAGTTTGCAAAGGGCTATTGGATCAGCATCTATCACATCAGGTTTTAAAATTTTTACCTGGTAATGTAAATCTTACATAAATTCTGTTGACTGCATTTAACTGATAGCATAAAGTATCTAGACATGCTGGAGAATATAATTTCTAACTCACTGTTTCTACATAAATATTCATAATTATACATAACCATGGCTAGGAGAACGAGTATTTGGGAAGGCTTTACTGAAACATGCGGCCTATCCATTCCTAATACTTTAAGTTCTATTCTGTAAGTAAGCCATCCAGCTGAACACCATGAACCCTCCTTTCTCCCTCCTTTTTGCTTTAAAGTGTCTTTAAATTGC
Source organism: Microcebus murinus (assembly GCF_040939455.1). Taxonomy (NCBI): domain Eukaryota; kingdom Metazoa; phylum Chordata; class Mammalia; order Primates; family Cheirogaleidae; genus Microcebus; species Microcebus murinus. The sequence goes on from NC_134124.1 coordinate 28,776,286, forward strand.
TTTTCACAAATTGGTCTTGGCAGTGATACTATCATTCATTCATGAAGAATATTATAAGAAACCACCCTGTGAAACTAATTACTATGTTTTCTTACAAATTATATCTCTGTGGTGTGGCAAAATACACAACAGCATCAATTAAACAATTACTATGTTTTGAAACATTTTTTTAAATGTAAGGAAAAACACTAATTATTTTTACTGAAAGATCATATAGTCACCTACAACACGATTTTGAATGTCTGCTTTTGTTGTTGTATTGATATGCTAAAATTCATTTAACTTATTCTCTCCTGCTAAGCATACAGCAGTATCTGATGTGGTTTCTATTATAAACAAAGTTTCAATGAACATCCTTGTCACTAAATCTTTTTGACCCTGACTGACGAACCCAGAAATGGATCAATGGATAAGGATGAGTTTAAGTCTTTTAATTTGCGGTGAAGTGGTATTTTAAGGAAAGTGAGTAACATAAATACTGAAGAAGAGGCTGGGGAATATTTTATTTGAAAGAGCTACAATGATCAAAGAAACAGCAGTAAGCCTAAAATATGATTTGGCACCACAAACATTGATTTAGAGGAAATGAGGGTAATATTGGGGGGTTAAGGTTGGAATTGTATTCATAAAATACACTGACAAGCAAAGAGGGGGTCTGACAGGGATGATAAACAAAATCTTTCATCATACTTTGAATGAGTTAGACTCGATTTACAGATAATATAACACCTCTGATGCCATTTGAGTAGGAGGAGGATGATAATGTGAGAATAGGTTTGGAAGAAACTTAACCTGTGGTGCATGCAATGAAATTAAGTGGGAAATGATTGAGCACAAAAAGTTAAGCTAGAGGGCACGTAGAATAACAGAGCATAAAATGATCACCGCTGGGATTGTATTAAATTGCATATTAATACTGTATTTGTGATTTCCTTTTTATTTTTTTACTCAGTATGTATGACATCAACAAAGTTTATATGACTGCAAAAAGTGCTTTTATATTTGCATTTTTAGAGTAGTCTTACTATCTTTGACATCCTCTTTCATAATTCCTAGTGTAACGAGGTCCATATCTTTTCCTATAAATGCAATCATGCATTGATCAACAACGAGAATACATTCTGAGAAATATATTGTTAGGCAATTTTGTCATTGTGCAAACATCATTGACTGTGCTCACACAAGCCTAGAGGGTATATGGCCTACTGTATACCTAGGCTATGTGATATAGCTTATAGTTCCTAGGTACAATATGTGATGTAGCTTATAGTTCTTAGGCTACAAACCTGTATAGCATATTATTGTACTGAACACTGTAGGCAATTATAACATATAGTAAGTATTTGTATATCTAAACCAGGGTTGGGGAACCTGTAGCCTTAAGGCCACATGTGGCCTTCTGGGTCCTTAAGTGCAGCCTTTTGTCTGAATCAAACTTTTACAGGACAAATCCTTTTATTTTTATTAATACATTTGTGTTCATCTTTTATATTTATATCTTATTTTTAAAAGAAACATATTTAAAATACCAAAGAATAAAATGAGTTTCAACAAAATAATTCTCCCTGATTGACCAACACAATTAGAACATTAGTAAGCCGTAACAGCTAAATTGATGGCTGCAACACTCATGATTTAGTTCTAACTTCCCCTGCCTGATGGTGCCACTATAGAATGAGGCTGGTTGGCAAGAGTTTATGGGGTTTGAGTATGCCAGTCTGTTATTGGCTTTTGACAATGGTGCATTGTGTTTCTGTTTGAAGTAGAATTTATGAATACTTGCACAGCTCGACAGTGTTTTTTAATTGTCTGCTTAACAGCCCATGATGCCAAAGAAGACCAAGAGAACATTGAAGTAAGAAAACAGATTTTTTAAATGAGAATTGCAATATTATCTTGATTCTGCTAAAGATAAGATAAGTTGCTTGCATTGTGATACTGCAATATCAACATTAAAGAAATTCAATACTCATCAGCATTATAATACTCCCAAGGACCACAGATATTTTAAATTAGAGAGATACAAAAGGTTGTATTTCACAAATTAAAAGATAAAAAGCAAAAGCAAAGACAATTCTTTCAAGCAGCAATAAGACCTGGAAATAATGCCACTGAAGCAACTTACAAAGTAGCTTATATACTTGGGGGAAAAGGGAAGCCATTCAGTGATGTAGAAATTGTGAAAATAATACATTGTTGAAGTTGTAGAATGCTTAGACCCTGGTAACATTTCAAAATACAAACAGCTTCCCTTTTCAAGGAGAACCATAACTGATCAGCAGCATGAATTAGCCTTCAACTTAACAGAACAACTTCAGGTAATACTTCAAAAGGAAACTATATATTATTCTATCTTTTTGGATGAATCAACTGATACTACTGACTCGGTGTAGGTTTTATACTTCATTTAGGTCAAAACAGAAGATTTTTCTTTGCTATGACAGAACTACTGGCTTTGGGCACTCTTGCAAATAGAACATGGGGAATATATATCTTCAACTTTCAAGATAAATGTCATGAAGTTAGACTGAATTTGGTAAATTCAGTGAGTATATATGCAGATGGAGAACCTTCCATGACAGGAAAACATGAAGCATTTATTGCACAGATTTTAAAAAAGCATTAACAGATCCAGATGCTTTCATTTCTTTTCATTCTGTCTCGCATCACCAAAATCTCTGCTAAAGCTACTGTTTTAAGTGACACTTTGCAACAATTTATAAGTATTGTTAACTATATTCACATACTAAAGTTGAACATTGAGGGATGGGCTGATTCAAGGAAGGTGCTAGCCAATATTTCATCTCTGCAAGAACATATAGTTAAATTTTATGGAGAAGAGAATCAGCAATGTGAACTATTGAAAGAAGATTTCTATAGGAATGCAGCATTTCTGTGTGAAATGTCAAATCAAAACAACTTGAATACTTCCTTGTAAGGTAAACTAAGTCTATATATGATACGTGGCAAAAAATCTGAGCATTTTGAAAAATGCTATGTTGTTTCAAAACACTTCTTCAAAAGGAAGTTTCATTTTGAAGAAAAAAATTAGAAAAAAACATTTTTTTCTAGTTAGCAAAGGTCATTGATAAGCAGGATGATATACACAAATCATTTAAATAATACACCACTGTTAAAGGCCTATTAATTGGAGAATACAATGAAATGTTCACTGACTTTGAGAATCATGACCTCACACTCAAATTAGCATTTTAGCCTCACCTCATTGATATTATCGAGGCACCTAAAGAACTATACAGATGGGGTGCAATGGATAACTTTGCTCTGGGAAAATCACCTTTGTGATCATGGTATCTCCCAAAACATACACTGGGGAAAAGAAATCCTATTCAATAAGTGATACTGGAAAAATTGGATAGCCACATGTAGAAGATTGAAACAAGATCTGCACTTCTCACAGCTAAAAAAAAAAAAAAAAAAAAAATCACTTGATGGTTAACAGACTTAAACCGAATGAATAAAACCATAAGAATTGTAGAAGAAAATGTTGGAAAAACTCTTATAGACATCAGCCTAGGAAGAGAATTTATGAAGAAAACTCCAAAAGCAATCATAGTAACAACAAAAATAAATAAATGGGGCCTGAATAAACTAAAAAGCTTCTGCATAGCCAAAGAAGCTGTCATTAGAGCAAATAGACAACCTACAGAATGGGAGAAAATATTTGCATGCTACATATCCAACAAAGAATCTAGAGAATCTATCAGAACTCAGAAAAATCAGCAAGGAATAAGCAAACAACCCCATTAAAAAGTGGGCAAAGGACATGAACAGAAACTTTTCAAAAGAAGACAGACTAATGACCAAAAAACATATGAAAAAATGCTCAACATATCTAATCATCAGGGAAATACAGATCAAAAACACAATGCAATATCATACTTAACTCCAGTGAGAATGGCTTATATCAAAAAGTCACAAAAACAACAAATGTTGGAGTGGATGCAGAGAGATAGGAACACTAATATACTGCTGGTGGGACTGAAAACTAATACAAACTCTATGGAAAGTAGTATGAAGTTACCTCAAAGAACTAAAAGTAGAACTACCATTTGATCCAGCAATCCCACTACTGAGTATTTACCCAAAGGAAAAAAAGACATGCTATAAAAAAGACACCTAAACTCAAATGATTATAGTAGCAATTCACAATTGTAAAGATGTGGAAACAACCCAGTGCTCATCAATACATGAGTGGATTAATAAAATGTGGTGTATATATATACCATGGAGTACTACTCAGCCATAAAAAATGGTGAACTAATACCTCTTGTATTAATCTGGATGGAGCTGGCAACCATTCTTCTGAGTAAAGAATGCAAAAATGGAAAAACACACGCCACATGTAGTCACCATTAAATTGGAACTAACCAATCAACACTTATGTGCACATATGGAAACAGCATTCATTAGAAATCAAGCAAGTCGAGGGGGATGGATAAATTCACACCTATAAGGTACAATGCACACTATTGAGGTGATGGGCACACTTGTACCTTTGATTCAAATGGTACAAAAGCACTTTATATAAGCAAAATATTTGTATCCCCATAATATTCTGAAATAATAATAAAAAAGAACTACAGATGGAATTGACTGAGCTCTTAGGAGATGACATTTTAAAATCATTGTATGATGCTAAGAAAGATCCAATTGAACTATGGAAAAGTGCAGTAACATACCCACACTTTCAGCAACATGCCTGAAAAATGCTGTCTAGCTTTTCAACCACTTATTGCTGCTAATCTGCATTCTCCTGCCTAACTTAAATCAAGATACCCTTAAGGTCACAAATGACTTATACTCATCTAGAGGATCAACTGTAACTTGGTCCTCCATGCTGCAACCAAATATTCAAATGCTTTCTAACAAAAAGCAGACATAACAAAATCATTAAAAGGTTAGTTAACTTTAAAATTAACAAATAGTCTTCATTTTTTGAAATTATTAAGCATATACTAGTTAGATTTTTACAAAATAATGTGCATTTTTAAGTATATCTAATTGAAGTTTCTTGAATATGGCCCTATTTGGTTACAGATAAGTTAATGCAGCTTTCCAATATGAAAAGGTTCCCTACCCTGATCTAAATATATAAACATAAGAAAGGTACAGTAAAAATACAGTAATATAATCTTGTGAGACCTCCACTGTATATGCAGTCCATCATTGACTGAAATGTTATTATGAGGTGCATGACTGTATAAAGAAAACTATCCTTATGTGTGCATGAAATTGTGTCTGTTTATACTCAACTGCACACTTCTGTATAGTATAGTAATATAGTAATATATATTATATAGGCAGCTCATATTTTCATCATCAATGTATAAGTACCCTTTTTTATAGATTGCTACCATGGAGTGTTATAGTTCTTTTTAAACTTTTCCTGGGTAGGAGTTTGTAACAACAACAACAACAACAAAAAGCTCAATGGCACCTTAATTTTATTTTATCTGACTACTAGTAAATTATAGATAACATTTTAATAAGTTAGTTGGATATATGCTTTTTATCTTCTATAAAATGTTTATTCATGTTCTTTGTATTTCAAATGAATTATTTGTGTCTTGTCAATTTGTAAAACATCTGTGTATTATGGTCCCAACCTTTTGTCATCTGATTTACATTTTTGTATCATTTTACTTATGTATGAACTTTTTGTCAATTAATACCTTTTAATCCTTATATTTCCAAATTTGTCTGTATGTCTTCTGTAAGTTCTGGAATTCCAGTCTCATAAAAGTCTTTCTAATTCTGAACCATGTACCCATTACTTCTTATCGTAACTGATTTTCTTGCAAGAGTTAATAGTTCATATTATTTAAATTTGGCTTCAATCCATTCATAATATTTTATAAAATATAAGAATCAGGGCAGTTTTGTTTTTTTTTTTTTTCACAAGAATGGCTAGCTACTGAGAATGGTTTCCCATTGAACTACTAAATGACCATATCATGTATACATCCTTTATATAAAGGTCTAATTCTGGAATCTCCACTAAGTTCACTGACATGTATGTATTTTTCTATACAAATACCATATTAACTTGAACAGAGCCTTTATAACATATTCTGTTTCTGGAAAGGTAATTTTTTCCTTCACTGTCCCTTTTCCTACTTTATTTGGCTATTTATGGGTATTTGCCATTTCATTTGAACTGTAAGATTATTTTATCCAATTCTTCAAAAAAGTACTCTTTCAGTATTCTAATAGTAACTGCATTGAATTTATATACTGATTTTGAAAGAATTGTCATTTTATGATATATTCGTACAATTTTCCATAAATATTTTTAATATACTCTTAGAGTTGATAGTTTTTCTCATTACTTTAAATGATAATATTATCTCTTTGATTTATAACACTTATTATAAGAGCAGGAAAAAGCTCCCAATGCTCTGATATTTTACTTATATCTACCCATCTTACAAAATATTTAAATTAAATCTAGTAAAACTTTTACTGAAGTTATTGGGTCATCAGCAAAAAGTAAAGAATTTAATATGTTTTCCAGTTAGTTTTCCTGTCTTATTGCATATTAAAAATTTAGATGCAATAATAATTTTATTAGCATGTATCATTGCCTAGTACCTGATTTAAATTAAAATAGGCTTAATTTCTTAACAAATTTTAGATCAACATTTGCTTAAATTTTATAGAATAATTTGTCTTTCTTAAAGAATATTAAAGCCATTTATTTCTATTCCCACTTTAGTTAGTTTCTACAAAGAATGGTTGATGAATTTTTCTTGATACTTTTCAACATTGAATATGATATGTCTAAATTTTTTTACATTTCTATTAGAAAATTTTTCAACTAAACATGTTATCTATTAGTACAATTGACACCTGTATAATTCCTATGTATCTCAATAACTATTAATATTTTATCATATGTGCCTTACATATGAGTAATATATTGCTGAACAACTTGAAAGTAGGTAGTAAACATCATGCTACCTCATTTAATGCATCTCTTAAGAATAAGAACTTTATCATATAAACCCATAATATAATTATTATAGCTAAGAAAAGTAATATTTTTCTAATATTTAATATTTGGCACATACTTCAATCTCCCCATTTATTGTATATATGTTATTTTGAACAATTATTGAAGAATGATTTATATGCAATAAAATTCATTCATTTTAAGCACCTAGTTCAATTATTTTTAGTAAATTTTTAGGGTTGTACAACGTCAGCACAATCCAATTTTTAAACATTTATGTCATACCAAAAAGGTTCCTCCTTCCCCTTAGCATTCACTCCCCAACCCTTCACCAACCCTCAGCCCCAGGCAAACACTAATCTGATACCCATCTCTATAACTACATATTCTGAGCATGTCATATAAATGGAATCATACAATATGTATGACCTTGTAACTGGCTTAATTTACTTAATGAAATGTGTTTAAGGTTCATCCATGTTGTAATAACTATCAGCACTTTGTTCCTTTTAATACTGACTTAGTCTATTTTCTGCTACTATAACAGAATTCTACACACTGAATAATTTATTTAACAAAAAATATAGTTTATTTACCTCATATTTCTAGAGGCTGAGAATTCCAGAAGCATGGCACTGGCATCTGGTAAGGATCTTCTTGCTACAACATGATATGGTAGAAGGGCAAGTGAGCACACAAGAGAGAAATTGGACCAAACTTATCCATTTAATCATGATTTCACTCAATAACTAACCCAACCCCACAATCAAGACATTAAACCATTGTGAGCGGTCTGCTCCTATGATCTAATCATGTCTTAAAAGTCCCACCTCCCAATAGTATCAAACTGGCAATTAAGATTAACATGAGTTTTTTATCAGGACATCCAAACTATAGATTGGGAAATAGAATTTTATTTTTTTGGATATACAACATTTTGCTTATATATTCATCAGTTTGTGGTTGTTTGGATTATTTCCACTTTTTTGTTTGTTATGAATAATTCTCCTATGAACATTCACACAAAAGTCTTTGTGTTGCAGATATTTATATTTTTATTTCTTGTAGGCAGATACCTAGAAGTGGAATAGCTGAGTGTTATAGTAAATTTGTATTAACTTTTTAAGAAACTACCAAATTATTTTATAAAGCTGCTGCACCATTTTACATTTTCTGCAGCAATATATGAAGTTCTAGTTTTTTACATCCTTGCAAACACTTGTTACCATCTGTTTTTTTAGATTTATTTTTTAATTTATTTAAATTAAAGCAATTTTATTGGATGTGGAATGGTATCTCATTGTAATATTAATTTGCATTTCCCTACACACCGATGATTTTGAGTGTCTTTTCATATGCATGTGGCCTTTGGTGAAATGTCTATTCAAATATTTGCACACTTTTAAAGTGGTTATTTGTCTTATTATTGAGTTGTATTTTTGTTTTTATTTTTGTTTCTTATTTTAGATACGAGTTATCAGAAATGGATTTTGTATATATTTTTTTCTAGTTGGTAGCTTGTGTTTTCACTTTCTTAATGGTGTCTTTTGAAATGCAAATGTTTTTAATTTTGGTGAAATCTAATTTATCATTATTTTCTTTTACCACAACTTTTTGGTGTCAGATCTAAGAAATCTAGAACAAGTATATGAAAAATTAGTATGGAAAACTTGAAATAATCAAACAATTTGACCTAACTGGAAAATTATGAAACACTGTAGTCAATAGCAATATAAAATACATTTTATCAAGTATGCATAAAACATTTATCAAATTAGACACATCCTGAATCATAAAACAAGTCTCAATAAGTTTAAAATGATTTAAATTATAAATTTTGAGTTCTCTGATTAAAATGGAACTAAGTTAGAAATGGACATTAGAAAAATATCTATAAAATTTCCAAATATTTGAAAACTAAATAGTATGTTTTTCCAAGGCAAAAAAATAAATCATAAGGAAAATTAAATAGTAGTTTGCATTGACTAAAAAGGAAAATACAACACATCAAAATTAATGGGATGCTACAAAAGCAGTACTTAGCAGGAAGTACATAGCACTAAATACTATGGTATCTTAGGAAATAGAAAAGTTTTCGAGTCAATGACCTCATTTTCTACATTAAGAAGTTGGAGAAGATAGAGTCAATGAAACCCAAAATAAGTAGAAGAAAGGATATAATATAAACCAGCGTGGAAAGAAATTAATCTAAATTAGAAAAATAGAAAGAAATCAATGAAACTAAAAGGTTATTCATTGAGGTCAATGAAATTGATAACATTCTGAAGTGATCATTTGATAAGTTAACCAGAAAAAAAAAAAAGAGATAAGACATACATTTCCAATATCAGAAAAGGTGACATCATTATAAAATCTATAGATGTGAAAATGACAATAAGGGAATATTATGAACAATATAATGCTAATAACTTTTATGAGTTAGATGAAATGCACAAATTTTTTGAACAACACAAAGTAGCAAAATTCACATAAGTAGATATCGATAACTAAAACAGCTTCTATATCTATTTTTAAAACTAGATTTGTAGTAAAAACTCTTTCTACAGAGATAATCCTATACCTAGATGGTATCCCTCGGGAATTCTGTCAAACATTCAAGGAAGAAAAAAAAAAAAAAGAATTCTAAATCAACTCTTCCATAAAATTTTAGGAAATATTTTTCGTCTCACTCTATAAGTCCAGTACTCCTGTTATATGAAAACTAGACAAAAAAAAAATATATATATATATGAAAAGAAAATGACAAACCAATATCCTTCATAAACATAGAGGCAAAATGTTAAAAATTTTAGTATATCTAATCTAACATGAAAAGTGTGCCATGTGATGACCAAGTCGTGAAAGGATAGCTAATCTTGCTTAACATTTAAAAACCACTCAATACCCTTTTATTCAAGTGTCAGCTGTGCATAGTGACTTCCTTTCTATAAGTACAGTATAAAAACAAAGAAAAAAAGAGTAACCTTATTGTAGATAAATCTGACAAACCTCAAATCACCTCAGCCAGGTAAATAAAGTCAACATCAATAGTTATAAACCATATGGATGGTATGTACTAAGGGTATGATGTGATGAAAAGGACACTTTACCTCAGTTATTTTACTAAAACCTATAATCCTAATATATTTACAGGAATAGCTTTTCATTAGAGCTTTATTTTTAAAAATAATTAGTTCTTTTAATCTATAATGGAACATGGACTCACAGGCTGTCAGTGATTAAAATTAAACCTTATTTGTCTTTTAATATAGTACTATGTTCTTGTGTAATTGAGCAGGGATGGGTGCCAGTTGTGTGATGGACAGTAAACTTATCCGACATGACGGAGATAGATTTCCAAGAAGACAGAATGTGATGTTTTTCTGTACAAGGGGGATGAGTAGACCATATCAGCAACATTTAATTATTCTGTAGGTAATTATTCATTTGAAGAACACAACTTTTCAGAGAAACAGAAGGGAGACCAATACAATTACTATTTGTCTAAGTACACTGGTGGAAAACCATAATTAGTTTTTCATTAAATTTGCATGAGGTGATTTTAAAAAAATAATGAGAAGTTAAGTGCATGTATTTAAGAACAGAAAGTTTGGATGTGAGTTAATATTATAATGTAGGCTGATTTTTTTAGGAAAAAGTGCAACAAGTGATAATTTCTCTGCCTTAAGTTAAAAGCTAATCAGAGCTTTAAAAAGAAAGTCACTTAAAATGCAAAGTTTCTTAAAACATATTCTGATAACCCAGTAGGAAATTTCATTATGGATATTTTCTAGTCTTGTGGGCTAAATTTTAAGGGTTTATATATGCGACTTCAATTATGAGAGCTCAGTTTCTATGTTTGTTATTGTATCTCCAGAAAAATATGTATCTATATTTTGTTTGCTAAACTAAGCTTGTTAATGTGCTTCTACTATTATTAATGGAAAATAAAAATCATCATTATTTGTGAAATGCAGGGACTATGCCCAAATCATGAGTCCCTAAGCAAAAAGACTGCTGCTATTTAATTTTACAAAGCAGAAAAATCTCTTCTAAAATGTAGATTGAATAATTGAAATGGAAAGATGGATTACTCCTCTCATACAACTCAATTTTGGCTTAAATTAACTTCTTTCTATGTAAAAATTATTTTATTTCTTATCATTAATAATTTTGTAAAACTTACCGTTACAGACCAAAGTCTGTTCCCTTTAAACCACAAAGACAATTGCACTCAATCATATTCACCTGATAAAACCATCACCTTGGTTAAATACCACTTGTTGCTGAAACCACATCAGCACCTGCACAATTGAACACAGGTGGAGAAATCACACACAGCCTGTGCTCTCCCACGTTCTCAACTACCTATTTTAAATGTGCTTTTTTCAAATCTCAATCCTTTCTTCCAATAGAAGCATTAAAAGAATGCCCTTAAACACTATGTACCTTGAACTATCTTCATTACTGCCAAATACTTTGCCCTCCTGGGATTCTCCGAAGGGCCTATGGTCCTGGCTAAGTCCAACTCCTTTATTCTTATAATACATAAAATCCCTTCTCCTCTTGCTTATGCTATTCTCCTCTCTTTATTCTAGATTACTATTTTTTTCCTGTTAAGAAAAAAATTCCAAACTTGGAGATAAGGCAAGATTACTTTGTGCTTTCCTAAAGTAATATTAGAGAGCATTTCCCAACAATCTTGCTTAAGAATTATCTAACCTTGGTATTTTCCCTAAAACCTTTGATATTTTTCATAAAACAATTATCTAAAACATATTAAACATATTGCAAATTAAGGGAATTTTACTTGAATCACTATATACTCCTGACAAAAATTATGCAATTAAAATTTTACTATATTTATTTTCTCGCGTATCAATCCATCCATTTTCCTTCCATTAATTGATCTTATCTTTAGTGCATATTAAAATAAATTATAAAATCAGTATACTTCAGGCATGTAATTTTGTTTTATTTACTATTTACATTTGTTTCATCCACAAATCTATAAAGTTAGATGTTAACATATAGATTTATAAATTGCAAATTACTTCATCTGGAAATATACAAATTATTTTTGGGAAAATAATGACTCCAAAGATTATAATTTAATTGTTATAAGATATTAATTAGTTTTGTATATCATTTTGCAATCTTATTCCCACATCCTTATTTCCAATCTGCTTTTTCTGAATCTTCTTTACCATTCCACTGGTTCTCTCATAAATATGTTAAATAAATAAAGAGTTGACAGTCATTATATAGTCATATGAGATTAACTTTTTTAAATGTTATGAAATTTATATTTTCACACCCTCTAACAAATCTTTCCCATTATCACATAAACATGCTATTATTCCTCCCACCTTAAAATAACTTCCTAGTTACCCCACTTTACTTTTTAGCTACCACTCTATGTATTTCTGTTTTATAGCAAAACTCATCAAAAAAGTTAATGCTCTCCTATACTCTCTTGAACTCACACCAACCAGCTTACCTCCCTCAATTGTTCATCAAACTCTCTCAAGATCACCAGTCTCTCCACAATGTTTAATCCATTATCCTGTCCAACATTTTACTATCAGTAGCATTTCACACAAATTATCTTTCCTTCTCTTTGAAACTTTCATCCTTGACTTGCAGAGCACCACTTTCCCTTGGTTTTCTTCCTCTCTCCCTGCATGTTGTTCTTAATTCCCTTTGCTGTTTCTTTTCATCTTCCAGACCTCTTAATGATTGCTCTAAAGTAAATCTGGGTACATGGATCTTAATGGATTTGGCCTACACTGTACTTTAAATCTGCATGTAACCAAATGCAATGATTCTTTTTAAAAAATATCAACTGACTACTGGACATTGTATAAATGTACTGGTGATCTCTTGAACCCTTGCATTCTGCATATATAGGTATTGATCTCTACACAACTCTTTGTCAAGTATCAGGGAATTTAATTTTATTAAACCATAGATATATTTATTATACTGCAATTTTTAAAGTAACTAAGTATTAGTATACTATACTGAGAAATAAAGTTGAATTTTATTTTAACCATACCCTCATTGTACTTTCAAATAATATAATTATTATTTGCTCTGACATTATTTATTTGACACTATACAACTTAGTAGTTACCCTAAGATTTTGAACAGATTTTCCAATTGCATTTTTAAAGTGTAGACATATTTAATATAAACTTACCCTTTAATATGTTTTCATTAAAAGAATATAGTAATTTTAGTAACAAATCTCAAAATTCTACAGGAGGAGTTTTACAGTCTCTTGAAAATTCCCTGGTAAACAGAAAAGGCAATTTAATAGTAATTTTTAATTCTGTGACTCCCCAGATGGACAGAAATTTAGTGTCACTAATGTAGGCAGTAGTTACCATTTGGCATTTAAATTTCTACTGAAAGTCTCTAGTTCTTTTCATCTGATATCTAGCTAATGAGTGCTGTTGATTATGGATGGGAAACCTCAAGTTAATAGAATAGTCCTACTCTGCTCATTTTCACCAGAATCCTAAATTCCCCCTGGAAATACCTGGTTTATTTGAGGGCATGAAGTTTCATGGAAAAACAGAATTATTTTGAAAACTTCAAAATAAATAGTGGAAGTTTCTATTTTATCACACCCATGATGATACCTGTAGGCCTTATGCATGTTTGTCCATATAACTCTAAATTAATGAGGGGTTAAATAATCCTTAAATTTAAATTTATATGAATAAATGAAGGATGTGCTTTATAAAAATAACTGTAATAGGTTATGGAGGTTATAGATGTCTTCAGATTTTGTTGCCATTATCCCATGCATTTATGAAATACCTCTTGTGCAATTGCCTCTGTGACCTATTTATGAGCTTAATAAAAATTTTATTGCAAATAATCTTACTTTCATTTTTAACCACAACCATATCCCATGTATTCTAAATCACTCACCTTTTAGCTTTGTATGGATAAATTTAAATTGCTTTTAAAAACATGAAAAAATTTCTTTAAAATATTTAAAAATATTTAAACAATATGCTGGAAAGGCTATTTTCCAATAAGAATGACAAATGTATTTTGACCAAAGACAACATCATGGGAAAACATATAATCTCTCAATATAATGCTTAATATACTCATACACTTATATTTCTAACTTTGGGTATATTTGTTCTAAGAAAAATCACTTCTCCCATATAATTAATAGGTGCTCTGTGTGTTTGGTTTTAAGACCAAGTTCAACAAACATGTTACACTCTGAATTTGGAGACTAGATAATGGGCTCATTTCCCATTTACTTCTTTCTAGGCCAAGGAAAAACTAATAATTTATTTGTGGAGTGAAACCAAGGACATAATTTGATCCTTGGGGAAGAGGGGCTTCTAGATCAAGAATGTACTTATCTTTATCCTACAAAAAAATCCACTGCAAACTGTATCAATTAATAGGTTCTCAATGAATGGGAAAGAAGAAAGGAAGGATGGAAGGATACCAATTTCCATCTCATCTGAAGAACTATAGAATTAAGAAAAAAAAATTAAAAAACTGAGAATTTGGGCTCCCTGACAGTAGCCTTCTTTAAAATTACCTATGTGAAATTTTAAGGAAGATTAGAACTTTCCACATATTATAGATACCTTCTCTATTTTCTTTAACTTGAGTTCTATGCATACATGTGGCCCTATATTTAATAAGTCATTTTGTAATGACAACACATCACTTTAGGCAATGCATTTTTGAGGGAATACTATTCTTAAACAATAAAGTTGCTTGCGCCTCCAGAGTCAGATTTCTAACACACCTGCAGCGTGAAATAATTACTCAGAAATATACTATCTTTTTATTTGAGTGCTGAATATTCACTAATTCTGCTCACATGTATTTAACTATAATAGGTCAAAAATATTTCATCATTATCAAGGGAATGCCACCAACGATTTAAAGAAATATCTGCTGGTCAGGTCTAAATGTTCCCTTGGTTAAAGTTCCATATGTTCTTTTTTTCTACATCCAGTTCCTTGCACAGCATTAAAATGAATGAGCCAACACAATGCATAATCCTTGGGATCTATTGATTAGGTCACTAGTTCTCTTACTGATACAAACACTGCTACCATTTGGGAGATTTACATCTTGAAACTCCTTTATTCTAGAGTTTATTTTAATAGGAGAGTAGTGCCTTTCCTGGCACAGCTACAAGAAATATTTCATTGCAACAACTCCCAAGAATCTTTTCAACACATTTTATGTTTTAAATGCATATTTTATCCTTCTTTTTCAGTAATCAGATAGTATGCTATCAAAAGCAAATGTCTTTTGAAAACGCTCAATTCTGAATTCATGTTTTTTAAAAATCAAGAACGACTGTGAAATAAAAAAAAATAAATAAAAAACCTCATTGATATTAGGATGAACATTCAGACTAGGAAGGGCTTTATAGTCAGGGGAAAAAAACCCTCAATAATTTATCTTTGTTTTTTAGCACTTGATTTTAAGTAGATTTTGATTAGCATTGGCTTGGTTTGAGAACTGGAAACTGATCAATTTTTTTAAAAGTAAGATTTCTTCTGAATGCCAGTTATTTAATCATTTAACTTCATGAGGCAAAGGGTGGAGGTGCTGGGTGGAAGCTGACAGAAATTTTACAGTACAATGAGAACACCATAATCAGCTTATGGGTGACTATTCTCTGAGAAGGTGAGAGTCAGCAGTCAGTGGAGCAAGGAATAGAAAAGATCCCAGGGGGTCTGATGAATTACCAAAAATCTGGATTCAAATTCAGAAAAGTATTTTATCCTCTCCAGGATCATTTGCCCTACTACGAAATGGATGAGAGCCAGGCAATCACTTTTTTAAGTTGTCACATATTTTTGTGAGCAATAAAATATTAGGTTACTTTTTGTGATGTAGTTCTTGCATATGCAAATATCAATTTGTTTATTTTTTCAGTGATACGAAAGGTTTTTTTTCCCCTTCCAAAGAGGTTGTTTTTTTTTATTTAATGAATTATGGAACATGCACTCTTCATCACTAAAATTAATTATCTTCTCTGATATAAGTATTTCTTAAACATGGTCCACTAACTGCTGACAACCTAAGAAGTTTTTTGTTGCATATCTAAAATCGGATGCATATGGAATTTAAGAATGACCATTGAGAAACTTTTATAGCAAGTTGACAGTATTGTGATATCTGTGTATGATCATTTTTTCTAGTCATTTATTTATTTAAAAAAGTATCAGTTTAGGACTGATGGGACACTAAACAATAATAAACTGATACTTTTTCACAGCAGTCTTAGAAGCACTGCCCTGTAAACTTCCAATGATGCTCTGTAGTACAGAATCCTATCCATATATATATATATATGTATATATATATATATAATATTTAGGCCACAGCATCTTTTTACTTGCCTTTTTTGTGTCCTTCTCTAATATCACTAGTGGCAGGAAAGGGGCAATGCAGAATAAAGAGAAAGTAAAGGGAAGGATCCTGTTCTTTTCATTTTAGTTAATAACTACACTGTTATCAATTACATGCCCTGCTTTAAAAAGACATAACATCTAATCCTACTAATTATAGTTCTTTCAGGTCCCACAAGAAAAGAGTTTCGATTTGTTAGATTGTATTTTTCCACAATGGTCATTCCATGAGTCAATGTCATATAGCATTTTAAAGTAAAGTTTTTTAATGATTTAATATAACTTTATTGAAATTGTTGCATGTTTGAAAATATTTATTAAAACATAAAATCTTTTTGGATTTGATCAACACAGAGGTCTGGTGTCCTCTGACTCCACTGGGAGAAGGACTCTATTCAATCTGATGGTCTCTGTGGCATAGAGAAAGGCCCTGCTGAATGCCAGTGTGACACTGATCACGCCTCCTGGTAGGAAAGGAAAAGAGTTCAATAACCATGTTAAAGTCAGATACAATGAAAGAAAATGAAAAAGAAAGATCCCTGGCAGCATTTCTGGGGAGGTGAAGAACATTGTGCAGATCAATTATGTACAAGCCCACAACCATTGCCTCCCAAACTCTAAACAGGTAGAAATCACACTAAAATACACATGATATCACCTGGCATCGGAAAGCCACGGGAAATATAACAAAAGGGAAACTGCAATTTAGGGAATTGAGAAGGGTGAATTAGGGGATGGATTGCAATATGTAGTGGCCCTTCATTCCACCTGAAATGATCTTTAAACTAATCCTGAGGATAAATGTTTGCTAAAACTGTTTCCCAAAAGTTGCATATGGTGTTCTACATGTTCATATTGTTTTATAACTATAATTCTATAACTGTGTACAGTAAGCCACCTCAAGCCCATTTTTGTAAAATTATGCAGAGAATAACCAAAAAAAAAAAAGAAAAGAAAAAAAAGAAAGTCCATTGTTAACTTAAAATTGTGCCCAATGCTATTTCTCAAAATGTCTGTTTAGTATTATGTCATCGTTTGATAGCTATGATTTTTTGGTGGCTTCATTAAAGAACATCCCCATTGCACTTAAATCTAGGAAAGGAAAATATCTTAAGCTCACAATCTCACAGTTACCAAGGGCATGTTAGCACCATCACCATGACCATGTAAATAAAAACAGTCCCCAGACCAGTCTGTCTGGGTAATAACATTAAAAAAGCCCTTCAGACCTGGCACGGTGGCTCACGCCTATAATTCTAGTACTCTGGGAGGCCAATGCGGGTGGATCGCTCAAGATCAGGAGTTCAAGACCACCCAGAGCAAGAGTGAGACCCTGTCTCTACTAAAAATAGAAAGAAATTAATTGAACAACTAAAAATATATAAAAAAAAGAAATTAGCCAGGCATGGTGGCATGTGCCTGTAGTCCCAGCTACTCTTGAGGCTGAGGCAATAGGATTGCTTGAGCCCAGGAGACTGAGGTTGCTGTGAGCTAGGCTGACACCACGGCACTCACTTTAGCCTGGGCAACAAAGTGAGACTGTCTAAAAAAAAAAAATGCCCTTCAGCCTTTTAAAATTAATATTTACAATTCTCGATTGAGTATCTAAATGAGTATGGTCAATCAATTCCAATATTAATTTTTGAGTATATTAAATGTAGTAACTTAACTAGCACATTCTCTAAGACATTCTCTTTTGTGAAAAATCTAATAATTGTTATAAGCGCCATTTACCTATAGAGTATAATAGCAATATAATAATAATAATGATAGTGAATTAAATTAATAGCAATAATAATATTAATAGTTATTGCATTTTTAACATTTATTATAAGTTAGGAAAATTGCTAATCTTTTTATCTATCTTTTATCTTCTATGTATGAGTGAGTATATATAAATATATATAATCTCATTTAATTATTACAACAATTCCATGAGCAAAACTTATTCATTCTTACTTTACAGATGAGGAAACTATGGCATAGAGAGATTAAATATCTTGTTGAAATCATACACATAGCAAAAAGACAAGTCTAAGAAGATGCCATGTTCTAGCCAGAGCTGCCTCACTGTTTTAATCTGTTCTATTGAGAAATAGATGATGGATTTTCAAAGGGATACTATAAAAGAGAGAGCGAGAGTGAGAGAGACAGAGAGAGAGACAGAGGAAAAGAAGGGAGGTAAGGAAGGAAAGTAAAAAGGTAGAAAGGAAGGGAGGAGGAGGCAGAGAGGAAAGGAGGGGAAAAAGTCACTAGGAATATACTTTTATCATTTAATGTTTCTCTTACAATTTATTTGTTCAGAATTGAACACGATATTTAAGAAAGAGTTTACCAGTAAATAGTTTGCTGTTGCTACCCCATCAGCTTGATACCATATTTCTGTTAGAATAGTCATGATCCTGTTTACTTTTTAAGCATTTCATCATGTGTAGCCCATATCAAACTTTCAGGTGTAGTGACAAATAGAAATTAAGCATTGTGTTTTAAAAAATTGTTCTATTAAACTTATTCTATTTTGGTAACATTTATTTAAAAGGAAAAAACATACCATTAGCTCTGTTTCTAATTTTAGAAAAAGATTCACAATATCTTTATACAGGTTAATTAAAGCTAGATCAGAGATATCATAGTGAATTATTTATCCAAATTGTTTATGAATAAAATCAACCTACTGTAAATACAGTTTAAATTTTCAAGTGAGTACAAACATTTTTCTACAAAAAATATTTTAACAAATGTAGTGTCTTATAACAAATAATCTGACTGACCTAGAGGGAATTAAAATAAACAAACAAAAAAAACTTTCACTATTTCAGCAAACCTTTTTCCTTCTAAGCAAACAAACTTTTACAGAAGTTTCAATTCATGATAAAATGATACATAATAAGAGCAATCTTAAAATAAGTTTCATAGTAACTGATATGTAAATATTTGCTAATTACTCCCCCTACTTTCACGTATGTCATATACTGTAATGATTGTTTCACAATTTGTCAGCTCAAAGCACTAGTGTCAACAAATACCTTTTTTTTTTTAAGGTTTTCCATTACTCCAGAGATCAATTTCTTCCTACTTATGTTACTTTCTAGTTAAACTCCTCCTGGTCAGCTTCATTAGTGACTTTGTTTATTGGAAGTACCACAATCAGGTTTTCCTGAACTAATACTTAAGTAGTTGATATTTCTTTTCATTTAAATGGATCCTGTCACACTGATCAATCCTATGTATCTGGTACATAGCCTATCTATGAATTTAAGTTCAAAAAATATTATGATAAAACACTGACTTTAACTCTACTGTGAAGTCCTTGTAAATTGCTACTGAATTGGCTTTTTTTGTTTTTGTTTTATTTATTTTTAACACAAACAGCAATTTACTGAACAAATCCATCCCACAGATTTGTTTGGTTTGGTCTATGCAATGTTTAAAACATGAATTAATTGCCAACATTTAAAAAAGTAACTGTTTTCATAGAAAATGAAAGTATCTGTCTTCTCTTGAAGAATCTGAAGATGTAACTTAACTGGGCTTGAATTCCATTTCCATTTCCATACAAATATTGACCAGAACTTGGTTGTAACTGCTTCCTTTAAATGTGTACAGGCACCTGGCACTTCATTCCTTTCCCCAAATCTCCCCTGTAGCAATCACTCTTCACCCATTTAAGATACTTGCTTGGCCCTTGTGAGAATTTGAGTTTGTAATCCTTGATTTAAGTATTTAAAACATTTGCTCAAACAACAGCAAATTCTGCGAATAATACACCAGAAATAGTATACCTTTTTCACATGGAAATTACGAGATATGTAGCAAATATTCGGTAAAATAAATCTATCACATGTTAGGCACAACATCTGTGCATCATTTGAGACCTTCCTAACTATAAATATTCAGGTGAAATTTAACAAATTTTGCTATATGCTTTCAGATCTTAATGAAAACAAAGTACCAACACATTGTATGTAAAAAATGAACTAATGATGAGGATAGATTAACAAACAGAAATTTAGGTTTTGTTTTATAAGGTAGGATTGACATTTGATTTTAAAAGCAAAAGAACCATTTCACTCTTTGTATATTTCTTTTATTCAAAGTAATGTACTAAACTTCTTGAATAACCCTAAATATCATTCAAAGTATGGATTTAGCAGATTTTTAATGTGTGGTATACCAGGATACACATGGTCATATTACACTAAGTTACCAAAGAAGAAAAATATCCAAAGCAGAAAGAAAAAAAATAAGCCCACCTGTGAATTTGTGATTTTAATATTATTTCCTCAGGTACAATTTGTCAAAATGAAGCTTTTCTTTCTATCATAAATTTTAGTATATCCACCTTTCTGCATGCTAAGTGCTACAAAATTTATGCAAGGAATATCTATGGCAATTCAAATTTATTTTCATTCATTAATAACAATGTGAAAATAAACAATAATAATAAAAATAAAATTGAGAAATGAAACATAATCAAAATTAAACTTGCTAAATTACTTATTCATTTATTTTTCTATTTTTTTTTGCCTACTGCAGATTTTGATCAAACTCATACTTGCATATTCACAAGTCTATAGGCACTTATGACCTGCTGTATAGCATTTGACTATTTGTTAAGATTTACTATATTTGTACAATAAATTGTGTACCCAATCTGAATTTTTAAAAGCAGACCAGTAATTCTACTCTTGGTTTAACACCGAAATTAGATCTATGACACCAGTATTCAGTGTGGTAAAACTACTTAAAACTAAAAGCTGCATAATGTCCCAAAGGACTGAAAAACTTAAAGTGATAAAACACTATAATGTATAAAAATAAATTTGCAATATTGATGAAATATGGAGTAGGAGAAATTCAATAGTGTGACTTCTATATAAAATCTGTAAAGATATAGGAGAATAAGAACAACTATTCTTCTTATTAAGTATTAATAATTTTTTTATTTGCATTATTATTCATTAGGAAAACTATTGGGTTTTGTTGTAGTTTTATTCTTTCCTTTAAGATATGGTTAATTAATTCATTCTACTTAAAAATAAGTTTTCACCCCTTATTATAGCTTTTTCTTATTCTACAAAGGAGTTGAGCATAGTACTCAAGAGGGCAGACAGATATGAGTTGAATTCTAATTTAATACTTTAGCGGTGTAACCTTGAGCAAATTAACCTCCCTGAGCTTCAATTCTCTGCCTCATGGGATAATGTATATAAAACATTAGGCTGGGCCTATTTTATATGCACATATCTATAACTGTGTCTCTGTCTACATTTACAACTATACTAAATAGAGCATATATGTATGTACATATATGCTGTTTTCGAAATCTAATATATTTGGGGGAATTGCAAGATATTTTTATTCAATATGCTTTTATATGCTTTTGTTGGTTGCCTATTCTTTCATTGTCTGGATTTATCATAATATGTTGTGGCCTCCTATTGTTGAATGGTTAGACTATTTCCAATATTTGCTATTATAAACTAAGCTGCAACAATTTTTAAAAGTATACTTCTCTGCAAGTTTGATTAAAAATAGCATTTAAGTATATTTCTCTGCAAGTACATCTGATTAAAAAACTAAATACTGTGTTATGTTCATGTTCATGGGTACTAAATAACATAATGTTGATTAAATGTTTTTTCTTTTCCATTAAGGAGCATTTCTAAAGTTAGAAAAATACAGAGGAATTCTCAGAAAAAAAAAATAAGATGTTTTGAGAAGTGTCATTTGTTATAAAGAAAATATACTATTCTCCTACCTTTTAGTTAATTGATTTATTTTTTTATGTAGGCAATACTTTGCTCAATGTGATGAGCATATTTTCTACCAGTTGGGGTTAAAGTAATTTTGCTTTATGTGGAGGACAACAACTCATTTATCCTTAAGAATTGTACTCATTGTTGCTCTTCTAGTGAGAATCTATTTTATAAGTTGTCTCCACAACATTAATGTACTGTGAGGATTTCTGGAGTAACTGTATTTCAAAATATTGAAGGAAATGTTTTTTTCTACAGAGAGAACACTTTTTGTGGAAAGACACTGACATGGCATTTTTATATTTTAGCATTATATCATGCATTAGAAAAATATGGAAATCCCTGCATAATTTTAAATAGGGCATGTCAAACTTATCAGTTATTTGAGAACAAGAAACTAACCAAGCATGGGGGAAAATATCAGAAATTGGCTCTCAAGTTGGAAGAAAATATAAAGGCTTCACAAATGTTGACAGTTCAAAGATAAAGTGATTAATTATACAATCTAAGGAAACTTTTTAATACACATATATTATGTCAATTTATTGCAAATGCAAATTGATTGTCATTTATTGTTGGTAATAATGAAAACAGAGATCTTAAATAGAATGGAGACTAACAAAAGAAATATGAATTCTAGCATTTTATGTTTACAGGATTTAGAAATGAATGATTCATAGTTATAGAGCCATAGTCCATTAGTACTGAGATTTCTGTGTATATATTAGACTAATTGTCTTTTTAAAATTGTGTCAACAATGACATGTGTATTCCATAGCTATTATAAAGGAAAAAAAATACCTATAAACTGAACAGATTTTATTTAAATAAGTTAAAAGTAAGTAATGCCCATAATAATAGCTAGCACTTATCACTTACTGTATGCCAGGTATAATTCTTAGCACAGTAATTAACTAACTGAATAAATGTACTCATAATCTATAAAAATAACCCTATGAAGTAGATACTATAATGGTATACAAGCACTATCTCCATTTAAAAGATAGAGAAAATAAGGAATGGAAAAGGTAAGATATCTGCCCCAAACTCTCACAGATAGGAGGTAGGAGCGCTAGAATCTGAACTGAGGTAGCATATAGTTCCAGATTGTTCACTCTTACAACTACATCATACAACTTCTTTCAACAAGTCACTACTTTGATACACTTGAAACTATAGATACAAATCCAAATGATATTATTAGATTCTCCTCTAATAAAGGGAAAGGTGGTCATATAAACTTATGAAATGCAACATTCTTAAATCCTTTTAGCAAATTCCCACTTTGGATATTAATCTACTTTTCAAAAACGTTTTGATGCAATACAACTTATAAGTACTGGATTACATCTAAAAATAATCTTTTTGAGTGAACTAACTAAAAAATCTAACTATTTAATCAAGAGAGACAGAACATGTCATTAGTATTTTTTTTTTAATCTCCTAAGGCTGACATGTCATAGTTCTGTCAACAAGAACCACAATTAGTCTTAACCTGAGGACATATATTAATAAGAAGCCATCTACTTCAGGTTTCAGATCCTCTTCTGAATGTACCTTTGGAAAAAATTATCGATATCAATACAGAAGACTATTCGAGCTATAGAAATAATCATCATTGATTCTTAGTTACTGGGGATGTCAGGGAAAATTGACAGAAATGTATGAAGCTTGCCAATCTTCAGGACATCTGAGTTGTTAGCCAATAAATTCAAAATTGTGGTATCACTGGCACATTCACAGTTATACTTCTGATTTTCTGATTCTTCCCTTATGTTTTCACATTTTTCATGACATAAAGTATGGTCAGATGTATATAGCAAAGTTACATAGCAAAAATGGAGATATGTTTCTTAATAATGGAAAAATAGAATATTGTTGCATTAACTAAGTCAGGGGTGCTTAACCATAGGTGTTTCAAAAATAATATGGTATGCATGTTCATACACGTGTATACATGAGTGTGTGGTGTATGTTGTTTTTGAAGAAAAAAGTTAATGGCTTTCAAGGAATATTTCTAATGCCAGTGGCTGCCAAAATGTTTGCTATTCCATATAGTCAAGAGGAAAGTATAGTCTGAATTAGGTGCATGACTTTAAAAAATTAGTGTTATAGCAAAGACATAATCTAAACTTGGAGCAAAACAGAACAAAGTCACATTAAAAAGAGAATAAATAAGTTAAATAGCAAACATTTTTTTTCAAAAATGAATACATTTTATTTAGGATAATGCTATCTTAGTAAGATCCTATGAACTGAACTATTTTATATTGTGAAGAAATCTACAACTAATAAATTTGGTGTTTTTTGGTATGAAGTATTTTTAACATATAATATATGAAAAGTTTTGCATCTATATTTTATTAGCAGTAAGGATAGACATACAAGTTCACTGTAGAGCTATTTTTAAAATACTTTACTACATATTTGGAAATATAAGACTATTTAGATTTCTGTCATTCATGATTGGAGCATGAGAAGAAAGCAAATGAAACTTGGCCAGTGTAGAATTTACTCAAAACTGCATAAATGCTTTATAAGATTCATATACAAAACCATCTGGACAGGTGGATGCAGCAGTTTAATGATGTTACATAAGCTTACCATTTATCTTAAAGACTCACGGTTTCATCCTAAGGCTTTCTGTAGATGTCAAGAGGGTAAAATGCCCAAAAGGGTGAGAAAAGGAGGATATATTCATTAGGAGGGGATACTCAAGGCCCTTATATAGCCATAGTATTAGAAATTTTAAAAGCTCATTTGTCTGTCCAGAGCATATGAACATGGTACCCAAAGTCATTCAAAATTGGCACACTTGTAAAAAAAGCCATTGTCTTAAGAAGGAGCTTCAGTAAAAGTCTGCCAGATTATAGCTTCCTTGGAACTGCTTGGAGTTATAAAGCTCAGAGAAGTTTCTGAAATTCTGATTAAATATTGTATTCATGAAGTTTAATTTTTTCAATAGTAACATATCATGCACTTTTGGAATGATCTGTTAGTTGAATTTCTAAATTCTTAAATTTTAGTTGAATTTTATTCATATTCTTTCTTTTCTCTCTCTCTCTCCTCTCCTTCCTGTCTCTCTCTCTCTTTCTTTCTCTCTCTCTCTAATGTAAAAAAGTAATTGAAATACTAATAAAGGCTTTTACAGCATTCTACAAAAGGTTAGCAAAATAATCAGATGAGGAATTAATGAAGAAAAAACACTGTTGTTACCTAATATATTTTTTGATTCACCTTTATATTTTTCCTTTCAAGTAAATTATTAAATATCCACATTTAATTAAAGTAAAAAAATCTTGTAAGGGGGAAAAAGAACAACGTAACAACAAAGAATAGCAAACTGATGTGATCAGCAAAATACTCTTGAATTCCATAAAGCTCTTGACAAAATAAAGATATAGGAGACAAATAATATTTAACAAGAGATGTGCTGAATAGTGTCAAATATTTTAGGAATGAATTAGTCAATTTTATGACCAATAGTGACACACATAAAAATAGATCTTTATATTTGATGTTACTAGGACACTTTTTCTAAGGGGTCTAGGTGCTGAAAGGCTGAAAATCAGTGACATGGGTAATTGCAATGTTGCATAATTGAATTTTAAAATATAAAAAAATAAAACTTTGAATATCTATCAGGTCACTGTCCCTATTACAATTAATGCTTTCCAAGTTAGATTGTTTAGACATCATTTCTTTCATCACACCTTTTTTAAAATTTATATTGAGAGAAGAAAAAAATCACTATTTATAGAAAAGTTGGAAATATTTTAATTCTTGCAGTGATATATGATTTTTTGAAAGTGTAATACTGCATTATTTAATAGTTTGATCTTGAATCTGTTATGTAGTGATGTTTGGCAAACATCACAAAACCAATTAGAAATTTACTTAATTATTGGCAATATACAACTCTTTCATGGAAATTAACACAGGACATTTATGAGGTACATCTGAGAAGTAGGTGATTCCTCAAAGGAAAGGCTATTCATATTTTTCTTTACCTTCTATCAATTTTTCAAAGAATTAGGTTGCCACCAAAATGGAAACAAATACCTTTTAGTTTATTTTTGAAGGATTATTATTTGTTTCATGGAGGGCCAAGAAGGGGGTTCAAGGTCCTATATTGAGCAATAAGACACATTTGTATGAGCTCATATGAATTGGAGGGGAGGAATGAGAAATGAGTCTAAAGAAAAAAATGTGTATGTGGGTTCCTGGGAGGAAGGATAGCAGCAAATATTTATTAATAGACTTTTTTTTGTTAACCTAACATGGTTTCATCAGTCAGAAAGAGATTTATAAATAAAAGCCGAAGTGGCTATTTTTCTTAGGGACTCTGAAAAACAAGTGCCTAAGCTGAGATATAAGGAATTCAGGAGTCAAAGATATACAGAATTAGAGAAATGGCCAAGCTTCCCACCAGCTCTCTGTCCTATTCTTGTTTCATAGGATACGGAATGGTTTTGTCTCTGTGAGAACTAAGAGAAAACTGGTACCCTTTGTCAATTTAGGGAAAATACATACATACAGTGGGAAGAATGATATTAAACAGAACAGGATCATATTTCTAAATAACACAAACTATAGCCATTGATCATAAAAATTGATTCACTTTTTCAACATGAATATGGTAGTGCATGTGCTGAAAACTTTATATTCAAAGGATTGACAGCTGAATTTCCTACCGTCCTGGTGTAGAAGAAATTGATTTTCCTTGAATAAAGATCCAACCCTCTTTTGGCACAACAGCATAAGTTCTGTAGTGGGTAAAGGGAATCAGTGAAAACACCTCACTTTAAAATGTGATAAGGTTTTCAATAAATCAGCTACTTTATTAGGCTCACTGTGTTATTCACAGTGAAATAGCAGAACTGGATGTCCCTACCAATATTTCATAGTTTTATTTTGCAAAAGCATCATCTCTAGTGTTCTGCCAGTATTGTATGATTTACTGTTCTACAGTCAATTCTGAAATATCCATCTCCATCTCAACTATTCTATTCTTGGCACCAGGAAAGATTTTGCTTCAGGTTTTATTTATTCAGAACCTGTTCCCATTGTAATTTTTCTATCACTGTCATGTCATTTTGCCACTAATGTCATATATCTGATAAAAGAGCACACAGAGAGAAGCTGTGTTCTTGCTAATTAGAGAGGTCTGACAAATAGATTATCTTATTTAGTAAGCAAGTCCTTCGCAAGCAGGTGAATGCAGGTGGGTATATTAATGCTGGTTTATCAGTTTACTGTTGTGTTAACACTAGTTTTTACTCTTTTTGGTAAATCTGAGTATCTCCTTGAAACCTGCTTTAATATTTATAGCTAAACATCACTGCATGACTACCATGATTAATTGCATGTGTATATACTTGCATTATTTCATTTCTCCTTACCCCAATCCTATGAAGGATGGCTTGTTACTATAAACCCCATTTTTTAGATGAGGAAACCAAGGCAGAACCAGGTTATAATAACATATGATTATACAGCTAATAAACATAGAGTTGCAGTGAGCCCTGGTCATGCTTCTGCAGAGATAATTACTTGACACTACTATCTCAGATAATGTTCATCTCTAATAACACTCATGCTGATCCTATGATAGAGATATAAATACTTACATAGGACATAAATTTATATAAAATGTATAGTAAGCTTGTCATCTGAATTTTGATCTTATATTATTGTTTGCTCATTGAGGAAATGAAACAGTTTCTGTGTCTGTTCTATAACTTAAGGCTAACTTGCTCATTATGACCATGGCTGGGGATATTGTACTTATCCCCATAATACAATCAAGAGGTACCTAAGAGTGATAAGTATCTCAGCCTTGTGTTACAGCTTTGTTATTTTGATATTTATCTACTGGAACTTTCATTAACACATACACACAAATGGTTCTTTAGCTTTCATTTTAGGGAAAGCTATGTGAAATAGTAGAAAAGCATAAAGCATGATGATCCCTGGATAAATATTTATTATTTTTAATGTGTAAACCCTATTCAAGAAAATTTCAAGAAGAAAGGTGTATTCATTTTAAAAGCAGGACAAGACAAAATTCGACTCATTTCCCAAGAAAACTCAATTGTGTTCCTCTTGTCTGTTGAGCGATTCTTGTTCATCCAGCCATATTCCATTCACTGCCAAATCTTGCTCTGGATTTATAGGATGCTGATGTCAACTCCCACCCAATTCTGTCCACCTGACCTCCATGATATCCTGTTTGTAAAGGCTTAGCCACATCCAGTCCCGAGTCTTACCGAACCATCTCAGAGAGTACTTCATAAGCTTCCACATTCTACAAAAATGGGTCAGAGTGGAAAAGCATTAGGTTTTTGTAGGCCTAGTTCTTTAAGATCCTCAAATTTGATACTTGTATTCCAGTTTGTAAGACTGCTTTAACTTCCTTTGCAGTATAACAGTCTTTCAGGGGGCGTAAGCCCTCAGATCCATAACTTCCTTAGCAGGCACCGTAACACTGGCTTTATATTCTGCCAATCACCTTTTTGACTGTGTCTCCCTGTTCTCCCTTTACTCTCAGTGGTCCTTCCTGTCCAACAAGATTGGTCATCTGGCACTGAGGGTTAGACACCTTTCACTTTGAGGATTATCACTTTCAGACCCTTTCAACCCTTGCTGTCCCCTCTACCAGATTACATCCTCTTGGACACTGGCCCAGACCTGGATTAAATCTGAACGCACTCATTTCCTGAGGGTAAACATTGCGTGTTAACCCATTACCTGTGGAGCTCAGCCCTGGGAATGTTTTGTTCTGGCTCTCATCCTGATGATCACAGTTTCCTCACCTTCCCCTCCAGCTTTTCAGGCCACAAGATCCCAGCATGTCTGTGAACTGAGCCTCTCTGAAGAGCAACAATAAATATGTGGCTTTTGTTCTTAAGCACCTACTGGCTGTATCTCAAATAAAATACAGTTAACCCCTGCACAACACAACTTGTAACTCTGTGGGCTCACATACAAGTGGCTTTTCTTCCACTTGTGCCACCCCCCAGACAGCATGACCAAGCCTTCCTCTTCCTCTTCCTCTTCCTCTTGCTGAGGAAGAATCAGCAGACTCAATATGAAGATGACAAGGATGGAGAACTTTATAATGATCTACTTCCACTTAATGAAAGAAAATATATTTTCCTCTTCCTTATGATTTTTATATCAATGGACTATTCATGTTATGGGTAAGACTCTGGTTAACAGTAGCCTATTAGTTAACTTTTGAAGACGTCAAAAGCTATATGTGCATTTTAGAATATATGGGGGTAGTCAGCGTCCCTAACCTCTGCATTGTTGTTCACTTTTGTTTTTTGTAATGTAAAGGCCAAAACAAGCTAGAAAATGGAAATGTGAGCACTAGGTTCTTGGTGATATTGAAACTGAAGCTAACTTGGTAAGATATCCGTGGGTATGCACTAGTTCTGTCAGGCCACACGATATACTGCTTATAGAAGTCTGTAAGTGGTAGAACTGAAATTTCAACTCTCAGGTGCATGATTACGAGGTCCTGTCGTTTGCACTTCCTCTCATTGCCTCACTTTCACTAATGCTGCTCACATCCGCTGTGCTACTGTAGGTGGGTCAGTCACTCACCTTTCTGAAACTTGATAGTCTTTTTTGTTATATCAGGGAGGTGGACAAGATGCTATATTTCAGTCTCTGATAGAAGATAACATATTAAGTGTCAAATCATAATTGCAGTGAGCAATACTCTTAAAGCTTCTAAAAGACTAGAAATGGAAAAAGGAGGAATCGCCTCTGCCCAGGTGCCTGGCTCTACTGGGGACTAGCTCAGGCTTGAATATGTTTCATTGTGATTTGGCATTTTTTAAACATTGCCACTCAGCTTCTTATATTGAGTGGTTTTAAGTTTGTGTCTTGTACTGTTAAACTTCCTTCCAAACTTTATGAGAAATATGGTTTCCCCACCATCCAAGTTTTACTCAAGAAGGCCTTTTAGATTGTCATATAGAAGGCTGGGAGCAGTGGCTCATCCCTGTAATCCAGCACTTTGGGAGGCTGAAGTGGGAGGATTGCTTGAGTTCAGGAGCTCAAGACCAGCCTGAGCAGCAACACAGCAACATCCCATCTCTACAAAACATAGAAAGATTAGCCTGGCATAGTGGAGTGGTGATGCGTGCCTGTAGTCTCGGCTACTCAGGAGGCTGAGACAGGAGGATCTCATTGAGCCCAGAAGTTTGAGGTTGCAGTGAGCTATGATGAGCCCACTGCACTCTAGCCCAGGCAACAGAGCAAGATCATACATAATATATATATATATATATATATATATATATATATGTACAATTTTTCTATGGAGAGACAATTTTTCTATGGAGAGAGGTTAGGGAGGTGGAGCTCAGGTTGTGATGTGTGGCAGTTCCTAATAGGCTACAGATCACTACTGGGCCACAGCCCAGGGGTTGGAGACTGCAGTTGTTCAGGAAAAAAAAAAAAAAACAGCATATTTCTGTTATCTTTAGCATCAGTCACTTTCTTATTCTTCATTTTTTGTTTTGCTTATTACCAATATACATATTGGAAATCTCTCTACCCAACACAACCAAAAACGGAAACCAAAAAACTTCTTTTTTAAATTTACATGAATTCACTTATTCCTTCATGTAGTGCAGGTATGGACATATGGTAGATAAAAATATTCTGAGGTAAATTCTTAGAATTTTGAATTATTTTAGCAATAACAAAGTATCCCAGTTATTTCCTACAGATTCAGCTAACTAATTACTACAGATGTGGTTGCAACCCAAGTCACTTTAGTACCTTACTAAAAGTGAGATGCTTCGGGGAAGATTATCAGCAGGAGAATAAATGAGTTAGCAAGCATTAATAAACCTGGAGAACAACAGTGTTAAATGTTTTATGCCTCATTTGAGTATGTGCCACGGTAGAAAATTGAATGAACAGGTTTTTGGTTATGAATACTCGAAGCAATTTTTTTTAGCATTGTTTTGCATTTCTGTTGGTGACAGACTTATCAAAATGAATGTTTTGTGATAGAGAATGCCTTCTAGGCACACTCTCTCTTAGGGTTTAGCAGTGTGTAAAAACTGCAGTCGCCCTCCATATCTACCTTCCTTCTCTCACAGGAAACCTTTCAACGGTTAAGCAAATACTGAACGCCAACTCTGTGCCAGAGGTAGGGTTACACTGTGCAAAGACATGGGGTTATGATGGTGAAAAGGAATTATGCTGCATACTCTAGAAAGTTACCACATCCACCAGTGGTTCCGAGACAACATTTAGGGTTTCCATTTTATTAGATTCTTAAACTATGAATCATAGAATAATTTCAATAATTTTCTTAACAGCAAAAGTTTGCCAAATAAGCTACCACGAGCACTTAATGCTCTGTATTTCAGATACAAATGATATTGTTTTTACCCACAGGGAGGGCATTCTCATGAGTTTTCAGATGGATCTTCTGCTGTCCCATGTTCCAGCGCATAAAAGAGAAGGAGGAGGAAAAATAGAAACAGGAGGAACAGTGGGGAAAAATATATTTTTTAAAAAATACTCTTTTAAGGATGGATGCAGTGGCTCACGCCTGTAACCCTAGCACTCTGGGAGGCTGAGGCAGGAGGATCGCTTGAGCTCAGGAGTTTAACACCAGCCTCGGCAAGACCAAGACCCCATCTCTACTAAAAAAAAAAAAAAAAAAAAAAAAAAAGAGAGCAGCTAAAAATAGAAAAATATTAGCTGGGCATGGTGGCGTGTGCCTTTTAGTCCCAGCTACTTGAGAGGCTGAGGCAGGAGGATCCCTTGAGCCCAGGAGTGGAGGTTACAGTGAGTTAGGCTGACATCTTGACATTCTAGTCCCACCAACAAAGCAATAGATTCTGTCTCAAAGAAACAAAACAAAACAAAAAAATACTCTTTTAAGTGTAATGAGTGCTAGGAATTCTTTAGATTTCAAATGAAAAGTTACTTCTCATCTAGTTGGGGTAGAAACTAACATTTATTGTGTTCTTGCTATGTATCGGGGACTTTATATAATAACCAGCATATATTGAGAAGTAACTTTATGATGTACATAGACTGTTTTTGTATAGATTGTTTAGCTAATCTTTACATGATTTTTTTTTCAATCCTGTTTTACTAGGATTATTTTATCTAATCATCCCTAAGATGCCATGAGACAGATATCATGTTTGCGCCATTTTATAGATGAGGAAACCTAGGCATAGAGAGATAGACACATTGGCCAAATTCACACAGCTAATAAAATATGAAGCCAGAATTTAATTTCAGGTAGAGAAAGAGATTTCCCATGAAACTAATGAAATTTAAAATTCAGGAACACACACTTTTACGAGTTCCTTATGAGGGATTCTACTTAAATTGTATTTGTAATTTTGAAAATTTTTTATCTTAAAAAGGACCCTACAAAGTTTATGGACTTCAGACCCCAGGCAATTAGACCTTATACAGCAAATTCAAATTCCAGTACCCATCTGCTTGAGCCATCTTTTATTTTCCTCCTCTGACCAAAGAGGAAATGGATTTCCTGGAAACAAAGGCCAATGTGTCCATGTCTCCCTCTGGAGCCTGTGTTCTTTTCATTTCTCAGGGACTATGATCTTCCAGTTATATTTATTTTTGTTCTCCCTCCTTCATCTCTATTATCAATCTATTTCCCTCTGCTTTATTAGTCCCATCAGCATTCAAACATGCTCTAGTTTCAACATTTAAAAAGAGAGATTTAAAAAAAGAAACCATTTTATGACTCCCTATTCCCATTCCAGCTATTTCCATATCTCTCTACTCCCTTGTCCTGCTAGCAAAAGACCTACTGACTTGGTCTGTCTTCACCACATTCATGTCTTCATTTATTCAACAAATATTTATCAATGCCTCCTAGGTCTCAGATGTTGTGCTAAACCACAGGATAAATACAAAGAACAACATAGACTTCATAGGTGTAATTGCTGATAACAGAAGCTTGTATCTGGTATGTCCATTTGTCTCAGGCATATTCAAGAGAAAAAAATAAGGATCTTAGTTTTCTGATTTTAGCCTCAGCTTTTATCAAACATGCCCATGTTTTGGAGACTTGTATCTATACTCAAGTAACCCATCAATCGTTAAAAAAAATACATTTCAAAATTCAGAAGAACTTTTAGATTTCAAACCTGTCATTTGGATCTAAATTTATTATGCTACATTATCATCTAAGGGCATTAGTCTTCTATTAATTTAAGACCCTAGCTCCAACTAATTTCTTAGATATTTTGGTGATCACAATGGATGAAAGTCTCTCATTACCATGTGCCAAAAACAAGAGGGGCATTAGCCCTGAAAATGAGATTTTCATGGCATTTACATTAATATAAGTAAGTTTTTTGTTTGTTTGTTTTGGGGAGGGGTTTTGGTTTTTTTTTTTTTTAGACAGAGCCTCGCTTTGTTGCCCAAGCTAGAATGAGCGTTGTGGTGTCAGTTAGTCTAGCTCACAGCAACCTCAAACTCCTGAGCTCAAGAGATCCTACTGCCTCAGCCTCCCAAGTAGCTGGGACTACAGGCATGCGACACCATGCCTGGGTAATTTTTTCTATATATATTAGTTGGCCAATTAATTTCTTTCTATTTATAGTAGAGACGGGTCTCACTCTTGCTCAGGCTGGTTTCGAACTCCTGACTTTGAGGAATCCACCCGCTTCAGCCTCCCAGAGTGCTAGGATTACAGGCGTGAACCACCACACCTGGCCAATATAAGTAAGTTTTATTGATCCCATTTTTGTAGACAAAATAAGCATTTGAGATAAACTAATAATTTTCCACATTTCACCTAATCAATTATATACAAACACAAGATTTGAACACAGTTTTTTAAATTACACAGCCCAAAGTCTTTCAAATACATTTTTTTGAATGTGGCAGAATCAAGAGACAGGATGGGTGAGATTGAATGGGGACAAGTATCTTAAGGTGAGTATTATGGAGCATGGCCTCAGTGGGAGGAAACAGGAAAAAATACATATCGGAAAACCTTAGGTAGAAATGTACAATTATTTGTGCCTGGGTAAGACAAAACCTAACTGTAGTGGCAGTAGACTAATTTTGTGTCCCTTGAAATCTCCCCTAATCTGCCTGTTGTCCCTAACAATAGAAGAAAGGCTATTTAAAAGTTCCATCAAAGAGAATTCAGTTGACAAGTGACTGTTTGAGCTACTGACAAATTGACTGATAAATTGTTTGAGTTTCACCATCATCTTCCATGTAATCAGATTCATAGTGGGGGTTTTTTTGTTTTTGTTTTTGTTTTTTTTTTTTTTTTTGTAGAATTTCACAAGTTCTTGTTATTTTTGCTTCCAAAATACTGGATTCTTTTTGCTGTTTTAGGAAAAACATTTTAAATGGAAGACTTTTGTTCCTAGTTTCCTGTAACTGAATTTAAGTTTATTTGAAATTCTGCATGATTTATTTCTCTGCAGAGAGAGTTTTTTATTGTTTTTGTATTTTTCTCCTTTAATTTTAACTTGAACAGCTTGATGAGAGTTTAATAGAATTTGTTTTAAAGTTATTGCTGACCTTGAATTAAATGGGAGCCAATATATCCCCATGCAGGTGTGGGCTTCAATTTATGGCAAATATGTTTGTCTTTACAGGCATGCATAATTTCCAAATTCCAGAAATTACTTCTGTTTTATAGCTATACCTTCTAAACCCATCATAAGGAGGGCTCTGTCAGCATTTCTATTACATTCTTTACAGAGGTTTATACCATAGTCATAAAACTCACTCTAGGATTAGTTTTGGCAGATAAACTCTCACCTAGGGAAAGAAGGTGGTGTTTGTTTTTTTTTTTTTTTTTCCCCAACAAGTTAAAAAGAATATACTGGCTTGTCTATTCTCATACAACTAGAATTCATAGACTCCTTTTTGCCATATAACCTCTCTTTCTCTAAATGAGGATGCCCTAATTAGCTTTTATGTATTTGTGCATTATAATCTCTCCTTTCTCCTCAGAAGAGAGAACTGCACAGTAGTTCAAAGTTTGGACACCAGAGTTCAACAGATGTGAGTTCAAATGCTTACTCTGTGACTTGAACAGGTCTGAGATTATGAATGATTTACTTAATAAGTGGTAGCTATAGAGGTATATGCTGCCTCATTATTTTTAGTCTTGTTATTACTCAGTAACTTAATGAGCTCTTTAATCAGATGCCTATCTATAAATAATGAATTAAATTTGTTCTTTCATTTTGTTGTTCAATATTGATTATCAGACTGTATGCTAGAGATACAAAGGCAGTAAAACATGCCTCCTGCCCTCAAGGGATATGTAGTTCAGCAGGAAAGAGTCAGACATTAAGGAGACAATTAAAATCCAAAATATTTAATGCTTCCCTGGAGTCTTGGACAGCTCAAAGCAAAGATATCTGACTCAGAGTAGGACCTCAATGCAGATTTTTTTAGATGGTAGTTGGAAGGGAAGGTATTATGTGTGGAATACTAAAGGATGATTAGGAGCTAGTTAGATAAATATCCTGTGTAAAGCATAAACAGGAAAAGTATGGTGTAAACTGGGAACTACAATATGATTGGAGTAAAGAGTATAGGGAAATAGGGGAGTAGCAAAAAACTGTAATAGAAAGATATTTCTACCTTTTCCAGCATAGGAAACATGCTATTCTTTCTCTTGGTCAGATATCCTGTATGCCATCTATGCCTTTATTTTGGTTTATAAACTTTATTTTGGTGGAGCATATTCTATAATAACTTTCTTTTTTTAAAAAATTTCAGAATATTACAGGGGTACAAATGTTCTGGTTATGTAAATTTTTTTTGTACTGTTTGAGTTAAAGTTGTAAGTGTGCCTATCTCAGATAGTGTGCATTGTACGTGTTAGTTGTAAATTTACCCATCTCCTCCCCCCTCACCTGCTAGATTTCTGGTGAATGTTATTTTCATATGTGCACATAAGTGTTGAATTAGTTCCAATTTAAGGGTAAGTACATGTGGTGTTTGTTTTCCCATTCTTGTGATAATTCACTTAGAAGAATGGTCTCTAGCTCCATCCAGGTTAATATAAGAGGTATTAGTTCACCATTTTTTTATGGCTGAGTAGTACCCCATGGTTACGTATACCACATTTTATTAATACACTCATGTATTGATGGGTACTTGAGTTGTTTCCACATCTTCGTAATTGTGAATTGTGCTGTTATAAACATTTGAGTGCAGGTGTCTTTTTTATAGAATGTCTTTTTTTTTTTTTTCCTTTCGGTAAAAAGTCCAGTAGTGGGACTGCTGACTCAAATGGTAGTTCTACATTTAGTTCTTTGAGGTATCTCCATACTGCTTTCCACAGTGGTTGTAACTAGTTTGTAGTCCCACTAGCAGTATATGAGTGTTTCTATCTTTCTGCATCCACAGCAAGTTTTATCATTTTGGTACATTTTGATAAAAGCCACTCTCACTGGAGTTAAATGATATTTCTTTGTGGGTTTGATTTGCATTTTTCTGATGATTAGAGATGTTGAGCATTTTTCATATGTTTGTTGGCCATCAGTCTATCTTCTTTTGAAAAATTTCTGTTCATGTCCCACTTTTTAATGAGGTTGTTTAATTTTTTTCTTGCTGATTTGCTTGAGTTCTTTATCGATTCTAGTTATCAGCCCTTTGTCGGAAGTGTAGCACGCGGAGATTTTCTCCTATTCGGTAAGTTGTCTATTTGCTCTACTGATTGTTTCCTTGACTGTGAAGAAGATTTTTAATTTGATCAGGTTCCCATTTATTTATTTTCTACAGTAACTTTCTTTTAAAAAAATTGTGTGGGAGGTGATTTTTAAACATATTATGTGTCTTAAAATGGCTTTATTCTACCCTCTCCCTTGACATATAATTTAGCTGAGTACATAATTTTAAATTGAAAATTAATTCCCTTCAGCATTTTAAAGATCTTGCTCCATTGTCTTCAGCATCTGAGGGTGCTGGTGAGAAATCTAAAGCCCTTCTTATCTCCAATCCTTTGCATATGACCTATGTTTCTCTCCTTAGATAATTTTAGAATATTCTTTTTGCCACTGCCTTTCTGGAATTTAGCATAATTTTACTACCTTTTCTTAACAATCTCTTGGACCTATCATTCTGAAACTCATATCTTTCAGGGCTGGGAAATTTTCATAATATTAATATTATATTGGTTATATTCTCATTTATTTTTTTCTTTTCTTAATTTTTTTGTAATTCCCCTTATTCAGATGTGACATAATATTTGCATGTGCTCTAGTTTTTTTATTGTTTCTCTTCTCTTCTTTTATTTGTCCTTTTGATCTACTTTATGGATTTTTTAAAAATTTATCTTTCAATTCCTCTATTGATTTTTTAATTTTTGCCTTTATGTTTTCAATTACCAATGATCATTTTTATTTATAAATAATCCACAAAATTACATTCTATTTTTCCCAGCTTTATATAGGTATAATAGAGAGACAATATTATTTATATTTAAGGAATACAACATAAGGAATTGATATATTTAGTACGTATGCATTATGAAATGCTGAACATAGTCAATTCATAGTTACCGTGTGTGCGTGTAGTAAGAATACTCCAATCCACTCTTTTAGCAAATTTCAGCTATAAAATACAGTATTCTTATCCATAGTCACCATGCTGTACATTAAGATCTTCAGAACATATTAATCTTATAACTGAAAGTTTGTACTTTTTGACAAACATCGCCACATTTCACCCACCCTCCAAGCTCTGGCAACCACCATTCCACCCTGTTTCTACAGGTTAAATATTTTTGGATTTCACATATGCTGTCCCCATATAAGCGAGATCATGCAATATTTGTCCTGATTTGCTTGGATTATTTTACTAAGCAAAATGCATTCCCATTTCATCCATGTTGTCCAAAATGGCAGGATTTCCTTCCTTTTTACAGTTGAATAATATTCCATTCAGTGTGTGTGTGTGTGTGTGTGTGTGTGTGTATGTGTGTGTATGTATATATTTACACATAAACACCACATTTTCTTTAACTAGTCATCCATAAACAGACACTTAGATTGTTTCCATGCCTTGGCTACTGTGAACAATGCTGCCATGAACATGGGAGTATAGATATCTCTTCAAGACACTGATTACACAAAGAGATACAAGTAGATCTACCATTTGATCCAGCAATCATATTACTAGACATCTACCCTAAAGAACAAAAGACATTCTATAAAAAAAGACATCTGCACATGAGTGTTTATAGCAGCACAATTCACAATCACAAAGATGTGGAAACAACCCAAGGACCCATCAATACATGAGTGGAATAATAAAATGTGGTATATGTATATTATGGAGTACTATTCAGCCACAATAAACAATGGTGATATAGCACCTCTTGTATTATCCTGGTTAGAGCTGGAACCCATTCTACTAAGTGAAGTAGCCCAAGAATAGAAAACCAAGTACCACATGTACTTACCATCAAATTGGTTTTAACCGATCAACACCTAAATGCACATATAGGAATAACATTCATGGGGTGTTGGGCAGATGGGAATAGGGAGGAGGGGATGGGTATATACATACTTAATGAGTGTGATGCACACTGTCTGGGGGATGGACATCCTTGAAGCTCTGACTGGGGTGGGGGCAAGGGTAATATATGTAACCTAACCATTTGTACCCCTATAATATGCTGAAATAAAATAAAAAGACAATGACTACATTTCATTTGGAAGTATACTCACAGGTAGGATAACTGTATCTTATGATAGTTCCATTTTTACATTTTTGAGAAAACAATACAGTTTTCCATAATGGCTATACCAATTTACATCCCCACCAACAGTGCACAAGTGTTCCCTTTTCTCCACATCCTTGCTAATGCTTATTATCTCTTGTCTTTTTGAATACCCATCCTAACAGATGTGAGGTGATATATCATTGTAGTTTTGACTTTTATTTTTCCAATGATTAGCATTGTTGAGAACATTTTCATATACTGGTTGGCCATTTATATGTCTTCTTTGGAAAAAATGTCTATCCAGGTCCTTTGCCCGTTTTTATTCACATTATTTGGTTTTTGTTTTGTTTTGTTGCTGTTGAGTTGTATGAGTTCCTTATATATTTTGGATATTAACCCCTTCTCAGATATGTGGTTTGAAAATATTTTCTCCCATTCCACAAGTTACTTTTTTACTTTGTTATTTCCTTTGCAGTCCAGAAACTTTTTTAGTTTGATATCACCACTTGTCTCTAATTTTGCTTTTGTTGCCTGTGCTTTTAGTGTCATATCCAAAAAGCATTGCCAAGATCAATGTCAAGGAGCTTTGTTTCTGTTTTCTTCTTAGAGTTTTATAGTTTCCAGTATCGAGAGTTGTCCCTCCTCTTAAAGTTTTTGGAAATTATGTTAATTTTTCTTTAAATATTTAGTAGCATTTATGAGTGACATCACT
The DNA here is from genome assembly GCF_040939455.1 of Microcebus murinus. Lineage (NCBI taxonomy): Eukaryota > Metazoa > Chordata > Mammalia > Primates > Cheirogaleidae > Microcebus > Microcebus murinus. The sequence continues at coordinate 28,815,881 of NC_134124.1, forward strand.
CATAAATGGGTTTTGGGGTTTTTCTTTGAAGGGAAACAGTTTATTACTGATCAATCTCAATATTGGTCAATATTGACCTTACTCAATATTGGTCCATTCACATTTTCATTTTTTCTTGATTCAGTCTTGGTAGATTTTATGTTTCTATGAATTTATCCATTTCTTCTAAGTTATCCAATTTGTTGGTGTATAATTGTTCATTGTTGTCCCATGATGCCTTCGCTTTCATTCTGATTTTATTTATTTGATTCTTCTTTCTTTTTTCCTTAGTCTAGGTAAAGTTTTCCCAGTTTTGTTTATCTTTTCAAAAAGCCAACTCAGTTTCTCTGATTTTTTCTGTTGTTATTATTTCAGCCTCTATTTAATTTATTTCTCCTCTTATTTTTATTTCCTTCTTTCTAATGACTCTGGGCTTAGTCTGTCCTTTTCTAGATTTTTGAGGTATAAAGTTAAGTTGTTTATTTGAGTATTTTCTTTTTTGTATAGGTCTTTATCTCTATAAATTGTGTACTCAGAACCATTTTTGCTGTATCCCATAAGTTTTGGTAGGTTTTGTTTCCATTTTGGTTTATCTCAAGGTATTTTTTTAGTTTTGTTTATTTCCTCTTTGATCTATTTTTCATTCAAAAGTATTTCACTTAATTTGCACATATTTGTAAATTTTCCAATTTTCTTCTGTTGCTGATTTCCATTTTCATACCATTGTGATCAGAAAATATCCTTGATATGAATTAAATCTTGAATTTGTTAAGACTTCTTTTGTGGCCTAACATGTGCTTCATCACAGAGAATGCTCCATGTGTGCTTGAGAAGAATATGCACTCCGCTACTGTTGGACGAGATGCTCTGTATATATCTATTAGGTCAACGTGGTCCATAGTGTTGTTCAAGTCTGCTGTTTCCTCATTGATTTCTGTTTGGATGATATCTCCATTGCTGAAAGTGGAGTATTAAAGTCTCCTACTATTATTGTATTGCTTTTTATTTATCTTTTCAATTCTGTTAATATTTGCTTTGTATATTGAGGTGTTATAATGTTAGTAGAATAAGGTCAGGTGGGGAAATTTGTGATCCTCTGAAGTTTGGCTTCTGTATTAAGTGCAACAAATTGCCATCAGGAAGTTTTAAGTATTCAGTTAATGTGATATAACTTATGTTTTTGAGTGATTACTCTGCTTTTAAAGGGACAGAGTTATTGGGTTTCTTAATGGGTAATTTAAAATGGAAATTCAATTTAACCTCTAGTTTTAAACATGTCTCCATAAATACCAGTTTATTTGCTACAAAAGTGGAGAGTATAGAGCCATCTCTACCTATATCATTCAGTGAATGTAAATATAGTCAATTAATGTTCACAGTTTTGTGAAATAAAGAAATGGGGAGTTACTGAATAAAAATATTGGGATTGGAAGTAAATTCATCACTTAATTTTGCCCACATTCCCCATTTATTAAGCCCTATACTAAGTTCTTGAGGAGATAGAGCCCTAAAGAAAACACGACATGCTCATGTAATGATGAAAGTAGGCTACTGAATGGTCAATAAGATAGCAACCAGGTGCTGAAATTGTGTTTACTATTTAAAATATATACCAACCAAATTAAAGATGCTAGTTTTATAAACTAATAGAATAAAATAGAATTGGTTAAAATAAAGGACTTCGATTCAGCATCTCACTAACAGTCACTTTGTAAAGACCAAGGAAAGAAAATGAATTCCATTAAGAATGAAAATATAGTATATGTGGTCCATAGATGTAGCTAGCTAATAGGATACTCCCAGCAGAAATAAACATACAAAATAGAGCAATACAGAACACACAAAAGGAAGGAATCTAGGAAAGAGATTAAAGAATGATAGAAAATATTGCCTAAATGAGTGCCATTTAGAATACTTCAAAAAAATGAAAATGCAAGAATGATTATGTTAGGAATAAAATTTGTTTAAAGCTTTCTCCTTGTGGAAAGTTTTGTGTTTCCATGTCTTTCTCCTTAGCAGACTAGGCTATGCACTCCTCCAAAACAAAGAACATGCCATGGAAAATAGTTTTGCATGACAATTAGAAGCATGGGCTTTGGTAACATTAAACAACAACAAAAAAAACCCCAAAAAACTATATTTAAACACTGCCTATACAATTTCCTCGCAGTGGGAACTCCAACACGATAATCAGCAACACAGTAGCTTCCTTTCCAAAAGAAAGAATCATGAAGGCAAAGATTTAAAGCTGGAAAGGAATTTGAAAGAAAGCAATCAACAGAGTAAAGAAAATACTAGAGAATGTTGAAAATAGAGAATGAGAGTAAATATTTGCAAATTATACATGGGATAAGGGGTTAATATCCAAAATGCATAAGGATAGCAAAAGAACAGATAATCTGATTTAAAAATGGGCAAAGGACCTCAATAAACATTTTATCAAAGACATACAAATGCCCAATTGGAATAGGAAAAGATTCTCAGTACCACTAATTATCAGGGAAATGCAAATCAAAACAATGAGACTTTCTTCATACCTGTTAACATGGCTATTATCAAAAAGAAAAACATAGCTCTTGGCAAGGATTTAAAGAAAAGAGAACCCTGGTGCACTGTTAGTGTGAATATAAATTGGTACACCCATTATGCAAAACAGTAGGGAGTTTCCTCAAAAATTAAAAACAAGACTAGTAATAATTTATAACAGTAATACCATTTCTCGGTGTATGTCTAAAAGAAATGAAATGAGAGTTCTCGAAGAGATATCTGTTCCCCCCTATTCATTGCAGCATTATTCACAATAGCTAAAATATGGGAACAACCTAAATGTCTGTCAGTGGATTAATGGATAAAGAAAATGTTTATATACATAGTGCAATATTTTTAAACCTTGCAAAAGAAGGAAACCCTGCTATTTGCAACAACATGGATAAGCTTGCAGGACATCATGCTCAATTGAATAAGCCAGACACAGAAAGGCAAATACCACCTGATCTCACTTATATGTTGAATCTAAAGCTGTGAGATACATAGAAACATAGAGTAGAATGGTGGTTGCTAGGCCTTATGGGAGAGGTAAATGGGGAGATGTTGATGGGTACGAAATTTCAGTTACACAAGATAAATAAGTCCTGGGGATCTAATGCACAGCGTGGAGGCCATAGTCAATAGCACTTGGAATACTTGAAAATGTTAAGAGGGTAGATTGTGTGTTTTTACAACACACACACACACACACACACAAAAAGACAACTATGTGAGGTGATGGATATGTCAAATAGCTTGATGTGGTGATCATGTCATAGTGTATATGTATATGAAAACATCAAGCTGCACACCTTACATACAGTCATGCGCTGCATAATGATGTTTCCATCAACCATGGACCACCTATATGATGGTAGTCTCATAATATTGGGACCTGCAAACTAGTTTAACACACCTCTGCTTTATTTCTGCATACACCTCACATTGTTCTCTGCCATTCCTTATGAATCCACATAGACGTGGAAAAATTTCTCAAATAAAAGAATGTATAATATTAAAAGAAATATATTGAATGGTTAGAACTACTGCAGACAAGCAAAAACAATAGCCAATAAATTTCTAGGTATCTCTTTCTACACATAATTGATGTTATGCATAACATATCCTAATATATTTACTTTATATATATACACACTTAGGTATATATGTATATATATATATAACATATATACACATATACATATCTGTGTGTGTGTGTCTGTGTGTGTGTGTGTGTGTGTGTGTGTGGAGACAGAGAGAGACAGTTAAAAAGAGAGAGAAAGTGAAAGAAAGAGGCTCACAAATACCCAATTAGGCTGTTGCCAAGTATATATAGAATCTTAAATGGGATAAACCAGTGATCCACAATTTCCTTCTCAAAGTGGTTCGATTGAATACCCTTCATTGCTATTTGCTTCAAGAGAGAACATGAGTTTAGAAGGGAACATATGCCAGTGATTAAACTAACTTCAAAGTTTGGGGTTCTCTGATCCTCAAACATCAATACTTGCTTCATACTCCAGTGATGTTTGTTGGAACATCAGTATGCAGAAAAGGATACTATAAATGGTGAAACAGCATTTTTTTCTCCATCTATGGCGAAGCCCCAAATAGATTGGCCTTGTTTTTGTCACATCAGAAGTTAGTGCCAAAACACAAAGTTTATTAAAGATATTTGCCATATCCATAGAGTGATTTGAACCCTTTTAAAATTTGCTCATCACTGACTTAATGCATAATAACCACCTGATTAAAATGATTTCAGAATTGGCATATAAAATATGTGACCATTACAGCCATCTTTTCAGGAGTGGGAAAAACTCCTGCTGAAACTACAGCTGGAAAATAATTTGCTGAAAAATCGGCTGAAGCGGAAGGTTCCAGCTCATTGAAACTCAATTTATTATATGCTTAAATGATTCCTGGAACAGTGGAATATGTAGGCAGTACAACTAGACAAGGCAAATTCTGTGCTGATAACAAATGTGTAAAACTCCAGTACCTATTGGAGAAGTGATAGCAGCCAAAACCCTATACTTGCCAACTAGTAGAAAATGTGAACATGCTGTTAGATAATTAACATTTTTCTTATTATGCAGGACTGGGTAGCGAATATGTAACCCAACTCCCCCCCCCCCCGCCTCCCTGGATAAGTTGCAACTTGAAAAAAACATATGATCAAAGCAAAGCACAGTATTCTGAGAAACTTTGTGGTATATGCTATAAAGTTGTAATCTATTAGCCTATGGCTTGGGTGTTGGGGCAGCTATCTAACATACTGATTCACATTTGTTGAGAGTATAGGCAACTACAATTCTATGGTAACATGTGTAATCAGGGACCTTGGTTAATAGGGTGGTAGCTTAGACATTTTATCTTGCACAGTCCTGTTAAATTTGAACCTAACAGTATTGAAGCACTTGTTATGCTAATGTTGCAACCAACTTGCCATATCTTACCATTACCTATGTGTAGATAACAGAATTCTAAATAAATATAAAATGTAATGTAATTTCAAAATAGCCAATGATGATAATTAATAATGTTATGACATTTTGAGCACTCATATGCAAAATATTTTTATAGTTGATTTGACCTTCTAATATTTTTACGTAAAATGAAATTTAACTATTTCCTGATGATGGTCAAACTAATGACCAAGTGATATGATTCAAAGCTTTATAGATATTACAAGTGGAATAGTTACCACAAATATTCACTAGCTGGATATGTGAGAACTATTTGCAAATAAGAATTTTATTTTACCTTTCTCTTTACCCTAGAAGATATGTAATTTTGAAGATAATTCTTGGCATTCAGAAAGGTGGCATTATGATAGACTTTGTTTAGTCGTTGCCCAGAGGGTTTGGCAGAGACTAAATTCCAAATTAGTGTATGGTAAATATTTCTTGGAATCAGTTAAATGTGTACTTATTTTCTTTTAATCCAGTTTATCAAGATGAAAGACCTCAATGACCAGATCCTTTTATTTTCTCTCTCTCTCTTCTCTCTCTCTCCCTCTCTCTCATCTTCTTTTCTTTTTCCCACTAAAATTAAACACATAGCCAACACAATCATCATAATGACTAACTATCCACTATGTCCCTAAATATAGCCATTGATATCATCACTTGCCTCCATTATGATGATGATGATGATTAGAACTGCCCTCACTTATACTTTCAGAAAGCAAAGATCAGGATGTTAGACATCCTGAGCTGGTAGACAATAATAATATAATAAAAATATCAAACACTGAATATTACAAAAATAATAGATACTGAACTGTGTTTCTGATATCTATCTCTATTTTTTATTAAATACTCCCAGATATAAATTTATATTTATACTCAACAATCATGAAAACTGAGGGTTGGTTGGATGATATGAATTGCCTAAGTCAAACATTAGAAAATAAAAGAGTCAGAATCCCAACAGCTTTTCTGGCTGTCCTCATGACATTGTGCTACTACTATCTACATAGATGATGGTGTTATCTACACCTTATAGCTACATGATGTTATTATATATATATTACATATAATATAGCTATTGTTATATATTTATTATATATACCCATATTTAGGAATTCACTACATCCTATTAAGTTAGGATGTTCTCCTAAATTACTTTATACCTGTTTGGTGTAATATAAAATAATGTCTCTTTGAAAATTTTAGGTTAGTATAAGAAATGTTATATTTCACCTCAATTAAATGTAATATTGTAGTACCAACCAATTTTCATTATCAAGTAGACAGCTTAAGATGCAGATATGTTTAAGGCAAAACAGTCAAGTAGATATTGCTGTTTCATCTTTCTATACTTTTTTTTGTGACCACTACTTGTCATAAAGCTCACACTACCACTAAAGCTGCAAACCTTCCTGCTTTCCCTCAGATTCCATTTTAATCCCAACAACCTTGACCCAGTATACCATGCCATGATACAATAGGCTATCACACATTCCTGCTTTTTAGGACATAATATCACAATCCCAGACTTGCATAAGTTTAGAGCCATGCCAGAGAAATAGCAGGGTGTTTAGGGTAGCTCAACATTGTGACCCTTTTGATAGAAGCCAAAGTGAAGAGTGAAGATTGTGAGCTTTGCATTTATTCAGGCCATGATTTTAAATTCTGCATTAGCCATGTGACCTTGGATGCATAACCATACAATTTCCATTCTCCTGTGCTCTCATCTACAAAAATAAAGATTGTCATAATTCATTTCAATAATTAAAGAAAATAGTTTACATAATCATATCATGTATACAGAAGACTGTAATCAATATTGATGGCGATTATAAATATAGTTTAAAAAGTTATAAAAATCTTCACTGTCTTTCTTCCTCTCTATCCACCTCCTCCCACCTTGAAATTGGTTTCCATGTAACTATCTTCTTGGCTTCAGCTCAGATATCCTTTTCATCAAGAAATTCTATCCAGGCTCTTTAGACTGTCTCTCATATAATCGTGTGATGCCCTGTGTATCTCGTTTCATTGAAGACATTATAATTATTTATTAAATACCTGAATCCTTCCCTGCATTTTAAATTCCATGAAGGCAAGGACATTGGTGGGTTCTTTTGTTTGTTGTTTTTCTTCTATGTACCTCATCATGCAGCATACTATGCAATTTTTGTTGAATTTCAACATGAATATATGCATAAATATATGTTTTCAGGCATGAATATATGCATGTCTGAATGAATGGATAGTGAATGAATTGACAGTTATATGATCGGAAACGTGAGTGAATGGATAGATAAACAACTTAGCACAAAGACTGAGGACTGATTGCAATGTCAGTTACAATGAGTACCAAGTGGAGAATATGTTTTTGGAATGCCTTTTTGAAATCCCTTACCATGCCAAATATCATGTCTTCACATGATGCTGACCTCAACTGCTTCAGTGAATGAAAATTCAAGGAAGTTGGCAATATAGTGAATTTTAGTTAGTGTATGGCAAACAGAGTCTAGGGAATAAATAATATGTCACACTGTGCCTACATTTGCCTCTCAATACATTAGGAAAACACTTCTATAAACACAGCTCTACCACTACCTGCTATTTTCACTTAACATAAAGGTTAAAATATGAGATGTTTTACTTCATATAGTGTACATTTCATTATTCTACATTACAAGCACAGTGGATTCTTTGGAGGTGATTCATTATGCAATTTAATCTGATATTGAAAATCCCAACACAACAACCTACAAACTTGCAATGAATTTTAAGTAATACATCTTGCTTAATGTGTGTGCTGATTTACTCAGCATATCAAAATGAAGTTTGTCAGCCATTTATTTGATTGTTAGCAAAACTATAAATAGTCCACAGTGTTCCGCTTATTTTCAGATATTAAAACTATGGTTCGGCTTGTTTGACACCATTGAGATTTGACAATGGGTGATATCTGCTCAGAGTAGCTCAGTAGATACAAGAGCAAAAGGAAATGTTATCTACCACAGCTGATACTAACCCTTATTTGCTAAATTGGAAAAAAACTGAATGGAAAACTTTCTTTCTCATGCTGACCTTTCCCCGATTAATTACTTACATCCAATTTGATTACATTTCATCTGTCATTCATCAGTAATAATTCCCTGTACAACATGGTTGAATGCGTGTGAACTTGTCTGCCTCATTTTGTAGAATTAATTAATGCTGATTGAAACTCTGAATTTTAACAATTTTGGAATATGTTTACTAATCTGAAATAATTTTTCTAACCTCCTATGTTTCTGAGACAGTGTTCTCAAGAGAAACTTGCAAATTATGTATATATCCAGTAGATATATATATATATATATATATATATATATATATATATATATACAGCATATGTCTTGTAGATATAAAACACTAAAGCCGAAATATACAAAAAGAAGAAAACCACTTGTCTCAACCAAAGTACTACAGGACAGATTTTATATTATTTATTTTTAAAGGTAAGACATGCTCAAATTAAATGTCAAACATAATTTTGTATTTGAAATTTGAAATATGTGATTGTACTTAGAGAAAAATCATAGAACACATGTCTTCTTGCCAAATTTGTATTTGCATAATAGTGAGCTATAAGGTTATAGATCACTTTGTGGCAGAGTGCCAACCCATAAACTGCTTGGTAAAGCTACTAAAAACTTCAATCTGAAATGCATTTATTTCAGTTAGGAGTTTGGATCCTCTATAAAAAATGAAATGCACCAGAGTTTCTTAGTTCTTAAAATATAGAGGGAGAGAAAAATACTAAATTCTGTTTATTTCCACGTTTCTTCCTTTAATTGCTGCAGACATGAATGCAAAATGAATGTTGACATGTTTGTTTAGCATCCCTGACCAGATTAAACTGCTTTGGAAGTTCTTCTGTAATCGGGCTTGAAATATAGAAACTAACCTTCACATCCCTGGATAGATTAAATTGTTTCAAAAGTTTCATATTAATCAGACATAAAAAGTATTTTTTAAATGAAGGAGTAGGTCCTTTGAAAAGTACTTGAAATTTTTCTTACAATAATTTTTATTACAATTTCATGATATAATGCTATTTTTTGCCATACACATATGAAATAATAAGTATACCTGTATAACTTGTCTGTGTCTTCTATTGGTAAGTTGCTAAATAGGAACAGAGATATTGATCTATTGTGGAGCCCAGAGTGTGTGTGTGTATAGAAAGAACATTAGGCCAAGATTGTAGAGCTGACTGCCAATTGCTTACAATGTGTTTTGAGGAAAAGACAATGGATAGGAAATACAATTTTTAAAGTTTTAACTTTTGTTACAGGTGAATTGCAAGTATTTGAGCATTGGTCTTCATAATAACTCTATGAGTTTAACAGTATTATATGCATTTTACAGATGAGGAAACTGAACCTCCAAGATATTAATTGATGTGTCTTATACAACATAGCTAGTATGTATTAATAGTATACTCAACATTCTGTATTAGATCTTCTCATCCCAAAGTTCCTGTTCATTCCATCCTATGATGTCTCCCTGACACTACATTTTCTCTTATAAAATGAAAGGATTGCATTATATTATTACTATTTTTATATTCTCTGTAGCTCTTACATATATGGGTCTGTGATTCTTAATTTGATTCCGTCTCCCTTTTCAAAACCTGGGTATACTACCTGAATATGACACAACACACAAAACTAAATTGCACCCTTTCACTCCATCTGGCACTCAAATTCTCTAAATTCTTGCTGAGCAAGCACTGACACTTGGAGTAAAGAATGATTTATCTATTATAGAAATGAATCGTATTCTAATAGTATAAGCTCTTGACTTTATTTGTATCACTCAGCCAATGAATATCAATGACTCTTGAACTTTGCTGGGCACTATGGCAGATAATAAAGACATGCACCACTAGCTTTTTATGTGATTTGATAAATTTATACCGTACATTTGCAGCTAGTTAGCTGTGTTCACCAGTAGTCACTTTGGTTCCTTTAAAGATCTTCTCATTTATCTCTTATTCTTCCTAAAATTATATGAAATTAAATTTTTTCAATTGCCAAATAGTGATCAAAAAAGACAGGTCATAGTCTTGCAGTTTCAGGGAATTTTTTAAATGAAATATTTGTATAAATAAGTTTAATTTCAATTTGTTTTTTCCTCACAGACAAAAAAAAATATAGATGCAGCTTATGTATTTAGTAAGGCCTAAGTAAAACTCTGAGCTTTATTTCAAAGAGTCAATTATACTAAAAAGCAGCTTGGATAGTCAAAGAAGAGGTCAAAATATTGGTCAAATGTCTCATGACATAAACAATGCCAAATCATTAAGATGTCATGGGCAGATTTTTTTATTTCAACCACTATGAAGTAATAGGTATTGGTCTTACCTCCATAAACACTGTAAAATTGGACAAGTTATATGAAGTCAGCATATTCAGATATTGGTTAATAAACAGCACATGGAAAAGATGCTTGAGAAAGGGAAACCACACATGATGTGCTCAACTTTCATTCCAAGTTTTTAAATGGAAATACTTTCCAAAAGTTAACACAGGGAAATAAAGTTCAATCAGAAACCAGAGATCTCTCTGAGTAGAGAAAATAGAAATTAGAGTTTAGGGCAACTGAATTGCTAGAATCTGTGGGACTGAGTACTGGAGACAAGAAATTTGCATAGGGTTGCACTTGAGTCTTTGCCCAGATACTAAGAAGTGCATGTGTTTGGTGAAATACTGCAAGACTTAACAGAGAACAGCTATTGAAGGTCTGTGTGGTAAAAATAAAACTTTTGAAAATTATACAATGCTGGAGATGTTGGTGCTCAGACTATAGAGTGGAAAACATTTCTGAACTCACCAAACCTTCAGTTGATTCTACAGGTAGATTAAATCTTACCAGTAAGTTTATTTTAAAATCACCCTAACAAAGCTTAAAAATCAATCTTCAATAGGATAAAACTGTAGATCTCAGTAACTATTAAGAAAGGAAACATAATTTGGCCTCTAAAAATGCAATATGTACGATGTTGAGAGTACTTCTAAACTGAGTAAGCTCACCCTCACTCCAAAATTAAAAGTGAATCATAACTATAAGAAAAAGTAGTCAGTAGAAATAGTGTGATATTCCCCAAGTGTTAAAATGAACAGCCAAGAACTTTAAAGTAGCTATTATTAAAATATTCAAAGTTTTAATGAAAATGTATGATAAATGAATTGTCAGTGGAGAAACTCAACAGAGAAATGCAAAATCTGAAACAGTTTAAAATGAGCATTCAAGAACTGAAAATTAAAATATCTGAAATGAAAATTTTTCTGTACAGTTCAAATGAAAATTAGATAGTATAGAAGAAAAAATTCAGTAAACTTGAAGAAAGATCAGAAGAAATGGAACATACTCAAGTGCAAAAAGAAAAAAAAACTAGAAAAAAATATATGCCTTAATGACATGTAGGACAAATTCATGCTGTCTTCCTGTATATGCAATGGAAGAAACAGAAGGAAAAGACAGGGGTCTTCCAAATATGATAAAATATAAAACACAGATACAAAGAACATATTATATACTAAATAACAAAACAAATTAGAAAATATTCCTGTGGTCAAATTTGAAAAATCATAGACAAGGAGAAAATATTAAAGGCAGCCAGAGAATAAAAGAAACATATACAGGAGAAAAATAAAAATACTCACCTTTGACTTTTTATTAGAAATAACCTAAGTTAGAAGACAATGCAATGATCTTTTTCAAGGACCAAAAAGAAAAAAAGACACATAGAAATCCAACCCTATGGGTTTAGATATATCTTTTTAAAAGATGGTGAAACAAAGACTTTTCCTATAAATATGAGAAAATTTGTTTAAAATACTAAATTTCAAGGAAGTGTTAAATTCATCCTTCCTCAGAGTATGTGAAATGATATCAGAAGGAACTTCCAGCCTATCTTGAAGGAAACTACAAATATGAAGATAAATTAAAAAAAGATTTGTTTAAAAAAATTATACCTGATATAGTGACAAACTGTCTCCTATTTAAAACATGTAAAATAAACATATATGATAATATCATAAAGAACTGGATGGTGGCAAATGAACATATACTGTTATATCTAAACATAAAAGTTAAAACCATAAAACTTCCAAAGTAAAATACTTGGAAAGTCCTCAAGACAAATGGAGGGAGGGGCACAATATTTCTTAGGGAATGAAAAAAAAACACAATGGATCATTTAATAAATGGATAAATTTAACTCCTGCCCTTTCATGACACAATTAAGGAAATAATAAAAGCAACCCAAAGCATGGGAGAAAATATTCTCAAAACATATATATGACAAAACCTTTACCTAGAATATATTAATAACTCATATAATTTAATGGTAAGTAGAGAAACAACACAGATTGTTTTATGGGGAAAATATTTGAAAATAAACTTCAAAAAGGGAGATATAAAAATGGCAGCTAAGCACATGAAAAAGTGTTCAACCTTGTTATCAGAGAAAAGCAAATTAAAATCACATGAAAATAGCACTAAACAACTTCTAGAATAGATTAAATTAATAAGATTGACCATACCAAGTGCTGGAGAGGATGTGGAACAACTAAACTGATGGAAATTTAAAATGATACAGACAATTAAAATGGAATACAGTACAGCACTGTGGAAAACAGTTTGGGAGTTTCTTATCAGTTTAAACATATGCTCACCATTTGACCCAGCCATTGCACTACTAGGTATTATCCCCAAAAGAAATGAAAAAATATATATATGGATTATATATGAATACATAACTTTACATGAAAATTAATAGCAGGTATATTCCTAGTAGCACAAAACTAGAAAAAAATAACCATATATAGTAAAATGAAAAAATAAATTTCTGTATCACTCTACTGAAAAATACGATAGTAATTCATTAGTTATTACAATGCACAAAAATATGGATAATCTTACAAACATACAATGGAGTTAAAGAAGATACATACCTCTTTTTTGTATAAACTGTGTAATTACACTCATATAAAGTCCAAACTCTTGGTGGTGTGAGAAGTCAGGATGTTGGTTATTTTTCTGAGGGACAGTGATGAAGTATGATGGCGTTTCTGTAGTACCAAGGATTTGAGTACTGGTTGGAATGCTTTCTTTACTTTACAAAAATCCACTGTGCTGTCAACCTATGATTATTTGATTTTCTTTTATGCATCAATGCTATGTTTCAAAAATTTGCATTAAAAATTATAGAATTGCAGAAAGAGAACAGGTTTGAACATATGAACTTGAAGTAAAACTGATATTTAATTTTGTTTTTGAAAGGTAATTATAATCACAAAATTCAATTATTTATACTAAAATTATTATACTTTTGTGTAAAACATCTAATATGATGCCTGGAAAATAGTCCACATGCAAATAATCTTGTTCAAAAATGAAATTCTAGAGAAGTGAGTGAGTGACTACTATACATAAAACTAACTGTGATGTTTATTATTATTTCACAAAAATGAAAATAAAGGAATAAAAGAAATTTAGGGCATTCATAGCAATGTATTTTTCTTAATGTCTTAAATTATAATATTATATAGCAGGATATATAGATAATCAGTCAAGGGCGTAGAGACTTATTTTGCTCAAGTACTTTTCAATTAATTACGTGTTGCCATAATGGCTCTTGAGTAGTTAAACTATTTATTGACGGTGGCTCCTGGTTTGGTATAAAGAATTTTTTATCCTAAAACATACTAAATACACTATAAGAAGTGATATTTTGACGTGACTATTTCAAGCAATGATGCACTCATCAATTTTCATGACATAGTAGTTTCTATTCAGAGCATTTCATATGACACAAAATTGCATTGTGTACCATTCAATTTTGAATGAAGCCCAAATGCTTTTCTTTGTCTATGTATGACAAGAAAGAAGGGTGAAGAGGTAACACCTACCATCAATGTTTGTGGGTTGTCTCTATGTGTTCTTCCTACTTGTTATGAAATGCTCTGGTGTTTGTCCTTAATTTACCTACAAAGGTGCTTTAAGAATATATTAAAGTAAAGGTTGAATGAAAGATAACAATGAGCCTGTAAATGAAAAATTGGTGAAGAAAATGTGTCAAGAAGATGGATTTCTTCTTCTTGGGGATGTCCCTCTTCCTTACCTACCTTCTCTGCCAGCCACCAGTCACATTTCCTTCTTCAGCAAGGAGTACGATATAGATTCATTATATTACATGCCATGCACCAACTACTGTGTTTATTTTCAAATTGTTGCTTATTACTTGCATAAAATTGGTTTATTTGTTGATTTATATATTTTTCTCTTTGTAAAAATTGTGTACCTTGGGTTCGGATAAACTACATAGTATTCTTTTCTTATTAAAATTAATGAAAAATATTTTTTCATGTCATGAATTTTTCACTTACCAGCAGTGTTTCTAGAAATAAATTGAAGTAACTAAGCAAAATATGGGTATGTATGATCTCCCAGGAAGGCCAGTGACTTTGATTACAAACAAAATTCTTAAGCAACTAACATTCTGCAGACAAAGTACTTTTTTTCTTAAAATGGAAATGTCAACTATTACAGACTGGTGGTTTTTGCTTTCTACATTCGTCCACTTAAATCTTTTTAGATTCCCATATTCAACATGGTCTAAAACATATTCATGATATTCTATCCTCAAAAGGCAAAGACTTCTTCTATTGAATTTCCTGTGTTATTTAATGACCACAAACTCATTCAAACTTTTACATACTGCAATCTTTTCTGTGAATTTCGTTACTCAAAATAGTTTTTTTTTTTGTAAAAAAAAAAAAAAAAAACCGAAAGAAAAGAAGGAAAGAAAAAAACCAACCTCCTACCAGCAGTTCAGGCATGAGAATGAGTGAGCTGACTTTCTTCACTGATTTGTGAATGCACATTTCATATGCACAACACTCAATAGTCAACATTTATCCGTCCTTATATTTTCTGCTCTTTGGGAAGTTCTCATCTAGCAAGGTGGTATGGTTTTTTGCTTTCTTCCTCTCAGTGTATTATTTTTTCTTCTCATTTATATGTGCTCATCAATAGAGAACTTAGAATTATGAATCCTTCACCGCTATGATTAATACAAACCCCTTAGGAATATGTCCAGGAAAAGTTAGGATTCCCATTAATTTATGTATTTATTTCAAAACATGGAATATCTTTTCTTGACAGGCCCTGCATTACTTGTGGAGGAATACAGTAATGAATATGTCTAGGATCTGCCTTTAAGGAATCAATTGTCCACAAAAGAGAAACCTATTAAACTAATTATTAAATGAAAGATGGTGGAGTAAACACATTACTCTGTGGAAATATGGTGGAGAAACTTCTAAAGCTATCTTTGGGAAGAGAGCAGGCATTGTGAAGGAAGTAGATTTTGAGCTATTGAATAATATGAATTATCTGGTAAAAATTGAAAGGAATAGTTCTTATTTGAAAAATGTAGAGGGAAATTAATACAAAAAGAAAGGACTATTCTGGTTTTTTCCTCCTCTTTATGAGGAACGATAGATGCCATTTGTTACTGTGTTAGTCTGTTTTGTGTTGCTATAAAGGAATACCTGAGACTGGGTAACTTACAAAGAAAAGAGGTTTATTTGGCTCTCAGTTCTGTAGAATATACAAGAAATGTGGCACCAGCCTTTTCTTCTAGTGAGGGCTTCAGGGAACTTCCAATCAAGGCAGACAGCAAAGCAAAGCAGGTGTGTTACGTGGTGGAAGAAGGAGCAAGAGAAAGAAGAGGGAGTGCCATGCTCTCTTTTAAAAAGCAGCTCTCGCATTAACTAGTAAAGCAAAATCTCACTGTTTACAGCTGGGAGGATACCAAGCCATTCATGAGGATCCACC
This sequence comes from Microcebus murinus, assembly GCF_040939455.1. Taxonomy (NCBI): domain Eukaryota; kingdom Metazoa; phylum Chordata; class Mammalia; order Primates; family Cheirogaleidae; genus Microcebus; species Microcebus murinus. Next base: position 28,831,738 of record NC_134124.1, read on the forward strand.
TCCAAGACCTAACAACTCTCATCGGGCCCCAATTCTGACATTGGAGATGGAATTTCAATAGAGATTTGAGGGGCACAACTATTCAAACTATATCAATCACCTACCAAACATTCAATATCCATTCATCCTCCCTTTTTAGCAGTAACCAGGGTTTCATTTGGCCACCCTTCCCTATTGCAAAGCAACTCAATGGAAGGTGACTTCACCTCAAGCTTTTGGGGTGGGCATTCATTTGGTTAAGCCAATTAATACTTTCCAACCCCTTCCCAGCTTAGGAGCTATGCAATCACAGAGAAGTTTATTTGGAATCTCCCTCTGGATAGGGTGATGTACAAATGTGATGACCGGAAATGCTGTAAGGATTTTTCCATTATTGCAAAAAATTAGCCATGGGTTAAAACTGGCACTGAAAGACAGAATAGAAAACAGAAGGAAAGAAACCTCTTAAATGAAACTTGGAGACAGGCATGTCTCTGGACTTCCAGTTGTATAAATCAACATATAATTTCCATTATTGTGTGTTGCACATTGGGTTAATTAGGAAACAAACTTTGAGATGGAGGTTAGCCTGAAAGAAATTTATCAGGGAGTGTTCATGGGATCAACATCTGTGAAAGGGAAAGGAGTCATAATCAGGCAGAGGAAGACATTAGTCTGCAATGCACTCTCAACAAAGGACTCAGACAAACCACAGAGAACACTGAACCAGGAATCTTCCTCCGGAGTAGTCCTAAGACAGGGAGTAGTCCTAAGTCAGGGCCAGGAGGCTGGGCATTTATAACTGTGCATCCATTGGATATGGACTGCCCTGGAGGTGATGTGAACTTGGGTATAGCAACTCTATCAGCCAAGGTCATCCCAAAGGGATCTGACACATGAGGCGTGTGTTGGAAGCATTCCTAGAAAGTGGGAAAGTACGTACTTCAGTCCTGACAGGGTTCTGCATGGTACACCACAATGCACCACTACAGGGTTTAAGCCAGTTTGTGTTTGGCATTCTAATGCTAGCTACAAACTAAAGGCATCCCTACTGCTACAGGGAGATGCCGTGAATTGGAGGATAGAGCATATATGGATATCCTCCTGTATGAAGTGATAGGGTATAATAATGGACCTTCTCATTAGGGTATATAGCGTATATTCTACGTGAGATGATAGGCTGAGGGTGTAGACTCAGGACCCATACAGCCTGGGGTCAAATCCCATCTCCAGCACTTGCTGTCACACTGGCTGTGCTCTGTACCCTCTCTGTGACACAATGTGTGTGTTCTTTAAAGTACAAATAGTACCAACCTCATAGACTTTATATGGAACACCATAAGCTCTTTATCAGCATCTACTATTATTAATTTTATATTATACGTTGAATATTTTCTATGGCACATTTTGCCCCATCTACACAGTTTCAATAAAACATTAATATGACAGGCAGTTACAACTGATAGTCACATTTAGAATTTTATGCCAAAGATATGTCTTAGAGATTTTAGTTAATTACATGAAAGAACATTAAATGTAATTTGTACATTCGACTCCAGTAATTTTTAGTAGATGTTGCAGAATTTAATCTGGAAATGGAATCACTTTGCGTATGAAACTGAAAGGATGAGGGAGGCTGAAGGGAAAAAGAAATGAGCTCACAATGTTCACTATCTCAAGTGTGGATTTCTTTTTATTTTTTTATTTTAGCGTATTATGGGGGTACAAGTGTTAAGGTTACATATATTGCCCATGCCCACCTCTCCCCTCGAGTAAGAGCTTCAAGCATGTCCATCCCCCAAACTTTGCACATCTTACTTGTTGTGGTTGTATATACCCATCCTCTCCTCCTCCTCCCACCCTCCCGACACCCGATAAATGTTACTCCTATATGTCCACTTAGGTGTTGATCCATTAATACCAATTTGCTGGTGAGTACATGTGGTGCTGGTTTTTCTATTCTTGAGATACTTCACTTAGTGGAATGGGTTCCAGCTCTATCCAGGAATATACAAGAGGTGCTATATCACCATTGTTTCTTAAAGCTGAGTAGCACTCTATGGTATACATATACCACATTTTATTAATCCACTCATGAATTGATGGGCACTTGGGTTGTTTCCACAGCTTTGCAATTGTGAATTGTGCTGCTATAAACATTCGATTGCAGGTGTCTTTTTCATAAAGTGACTTTTGATCTTTTGGGCAGATGCCCAGTAGTGGAATTGCTGGATCAAATGGTAGATCTACTTGTATCCCTTTGAGGTATCTCCATATTGCTTTCCGCAGAGGTTGATTTGTCCATGGCAAAGTGTCCGTTTGATTCTTTAATGGCACTTAAAATATCAACTTGTGACTATGTTACTAAAACATTCACTGCCTTGACAAGTCAGCAGGGGCAAAAATAAGGAATTTATATGTGGGTAAAATTTAGTCTTAAAATAAGTCACAAAGTAATTTCTGCACATTTATTAAAACTCTAAACAGTAACAATTTAAAGTTAGCACTTTATCAAAAACTTAACAAATAGTGACATATGTATATATGAATAGTGATATATTTAAATATACAAATCACATTGCTAACATAATGATTTAAAATTGACATTGTACTACTAACATAAAGCTGGCCACATCATTAAGTTAATAATAATATATATTTTTGTTAATAACTGAAGAAGATATGTTGTTTTTATATCTTATGCTTGTCTAAAAAGTTTGAAACATAATTGAGATTGTTTCTGCCTTAGTTCTTATTTTAAAGATTAAAATTTTCCCTAAAAAAACATTATTTTAGCTTCTAGACCTATAAGAGATTAAATCTCCTCTGATTCTTAATTTTTAAAAATTTTATTTAAATTTGACTTTGCTATAAAATATAATTGTCAGAAGGAGATGCTGCAGAAAGTTCTTTGAACAAGATTAATGCAATTCTATATTTATTATTCCTGCCTTAAGCATAAAATCCAGAACTTCATGATGACATGTACTATCTCAGAACACTACTTTTTAATACATCTATTTTGAATTATTTCAAAGTTTTCAAAGTATGAGTATTAAAGTAGGAATCTGATTCAAAATGAAAGTCTCAGAAGTAAGAATCTAAACCATTTTCTTAGAAGGCAAAGATCAGAAGTGGCATGGATTTGGCTCAGGGTATCCTTTGAGCTTCTAAAACAAATGTTATTTAATTAAGAAAATACTGGGCTTGACAGCCCAGTACAATAATAAAATGCACCTTATTGTCCGCTTTCCATTCCTCTTTTGAAACTTGCAGTAATTATTGTGCTTGTTATCTCTTTTCTTGAGGGTATTTAGATTTTAATTTGTTTTCCTCTTTCCTGCTGTATTAGATAAGATTATTTTGATTACAAGTAACAGATACCTCAATCAGACTAACTTGTACTTAAAAAAAAAAAAACAGGACAGAGAGTAGAATTTATCAGAAGAACACAGGCCATCTCAATCAAAGATGAGGAAGTATAGTTCTTCCTCGAGAAAGAAATGCACAAAGAACTGGAATGTCAGAAACAAAGGGATCTTTGTCTCTCTGATACTGTGTGCTCTTCTGTCTCCCCTTTTCTGTGGAAATGTGTTCACTTCAGTCTCTGCACACTGGCTTTCTCTGCTTTTATGTCCTAGTTTTGGGGAAACATAGACTTTTATCATTATGTGGAATCTTTGAATTCTAATTCTAAATCCTAGGGAGAGAGGATTTGAATGATCTGGCTCGATGAAATGTCCACTTTTATTCCAGTGGGCTATGGCCAAGGCTGATAAAAAAAAAATGAGTTATGCTGCCCATTTAACAGGGTTGTAGAGTAGGAACACAGGAGCAGTGGATGTGGGTAATAAGCAGTTCTTAGGTATAAGAGTTATAGACCCAATGGGCACACAGAAGTATTACCTATACCCATACTGACAATGTTACATGCATAGTTTAATTTCCAAAAATACCTTGAATCAGTTTGTACTTCTAATGAAAATTACCCCTGTGTATTAAGTGTTTTGTGTTACTATAAAGGAATAATTGAGGTTGGAAAATTTTATTTGAAAAACAAGGTTTATTTCTAGTGGCTAGATAGTTCAAGATAGTCATCTTCATCTGGTGAAAGTCTCAGGCTGTTTCCTTTGATGAGGGAGGGGGAGCTGGCTGTGCAGAGATCACATGGTGAGAGAGGAAGCAACACAGAGAGAGTGGGGAGGGTGCCAGCCTTTTGAACAACTAGCTATTGCAGTTGCAGGCTCATTTTAACAACTAGCTCTTGCAAAAACTAATAGAATAAGAGCTCACTCAACACCAGTACAAGAAGGACATTAACCTATTTGTGAGGGATCTGCCCCCATGACCCAGACACCTCCCATTAGGCTCCACCTCCAACATTGGGGATCAAACTTCAACATGGGGTTTAGAGAAGACAAACATCCAAACCACGGCACCATATATGCACACTATTGGAAGGAAAAAAAAACCCTTATTCACATCAATAATCCTTAAGGTGTTTTAAGATTATGAATTTCATTATAATCAAATAACATTATATATATATTATAATTTTATTCTAAAGAATTTAAGAGTTTTGAGATCTATTAAAATAAGTTCCATAAGATAGTTTAAATTGTAAACACATAACTCTGATATACATAGGGAATCTTAAATATTTCTGAAATAATTAAGAAAAAATAACAAGCTGGCAACAATATATACATTAAGGAATGAAAAATAATGGAAAAATATACTGAATATTATATAGAATAGACACAGTTTGCTTTTATACGACTTTTAGGGATGCTTTAAACATTTTTTTCTGAGATGAATCTAAAGATTCTGACATAGAATCACGCATACTTTGCTTGAAAGAAATTTCCATTTCCATTTCTCTTTGCTGCAAGGAGAAGAGCAAAAATCCAACTTGGATTTCTTCAACTCCCTCTTCACCTCCTGAGACAATCAAAATGCTTCCAGGATCTCAGCAACAGGCAGAATGTTGCCAAATGAAAATGTCCACAGGATCCTACTTTCTCATTTTAGCTGCCGGCCTTGAGGAGACAGTCCCAGTGCAAGCCTCCCATTGCCTCCTCTGTAAGTTTTTCATTCGAAGGGAGTTGTGGGTCAAATGTGAAGCCAGCCCTAAGTGATAACAAAGGCACAATAGTCTTTAGATGATTTAAGCAGAGGCCTCATAGTGTAGATTATATAATCTTGCCCAACTATTCAATTTAAATTTCAAACCAAGAAACAAAAAGATAATAAAGCATTCTTTATTTTTTCCTTTTAACATTAAGTGGCCAGGACCAAATGTACCTTAATGGCATCATCTTAAAATGCCATCAAATAAGCAACAGGCATCTAGCTCAGTAGTGGTCCAAAGATAAGAGATACTTCTCAAAAATGAAATTCTAAGTCCTAGAGACAGGAAAAAATATGATTGCATAGGGGTACTTTATTTTTTTTTTCTTTTCCTGACACCTGCAAATAATTTTGAACAGCATTTTTATTTAATTTGAATAAAGCGTTTTGTCCTTCTTAAAAATAAATACATTTAGCACCTGAAAATATTATCTTGGCCTCTGGCTGACACAATTCCTCAGCTCTGCTTGTAATTTAAGAGCATGGAGTAACTCCCTGTGTGATGTGTGCATCATATCGACTATAACTATACCTCAGTGAAGGAAATTTGAGCAAACATTTGGCTGTATCAAAAAATTAAGTTCTACCATCTGGACAATGCAAACACCCTAAATGAAGTTATTTTTCTAACAACAAACCCCCTCTTGTGATGTGGCAAAGCAAACGTATTTTGGACAAATTCCTGTTGTCTTAACACCAACATCTTGTCTAAAGAGATACTATAGACAAGGCCAGGTTTGTTTATGTGTTATGAGTAAGTCAGAAAAGGAGATAAAATTCAAGACAGCTTAATGCATGAAAAAAGGAATAAATAAGTAAATAAAGCCCTGTAAATCCCATGGGGGTCACAAAGTTGGAAGTTCAAATGAACATGTAGAGAATCTTGCCAAGGTTCCTTTCTTTTGCAAATAAGAAAACTAAATCATCAGGAGACAGGACAAATGACCCAACATCATGGAGTTTTCCCTCTGCCTACTAGTCTTTCCTATATTCCAAGTTTTTTCTGTATTAGTCCTGCTCTGGTTATATATTTGTATAAAGATTTTGACAAAGGGAGTAATATACTAGGCCTCTCTAGTAGTCAATTTCTCTTAGATGTCTTGGATTATGTATCCTCATTTTTTTTCCAAGCAGAAATCATATTCACAGTACTAGAATGCTTCTCTTTGCACTGAATAAACATTCCCAGGTAGAATTATCTCTCCCTATATAATGTTATTTTCCAATGCAGAGTAAGACTAACAGGATTTAGGGAGGAAAAACACAACAAACTTTCAGATGTTTTACTTGATTATATTCAATTTTTTTCAAAAAATCTGTAGAGTACTGGGACTTTTTGTACTTGACTTACTTTTTTTTAATGACACTTAATAGTAATTAAAGTAGATCTCCAATAATTATGAATAAAAAAACTTAGCTGCCCTTGAGCTATATGAAAAGGAAATTTGATAAACAGAATCACCTTGTCCTCATGGTGATACTGTAAACTTTTCCTTTAATGAAGCTTTTATGGAAAGACCAATTTATCTTTTAGTTCCTATAGTATGTATTACAACTAAGTCAACAGGCATTTATTTAATTCAAGTAAGCCAACATTGTAACACAATTACATTTTCTAGACCACATTCCATGAGTTTGTTTTTCCTTTTAGGTAAACTCTTTTTGAATAACTGCATTATATTGCTAAGTCTGTGTTCATTTCTTTAAATTGGAAACATCAATAAAATTAGTTAATGTAAAGATGCATGACTATTCATTTTCAAGAACCATAAATCAAAAACAAGTACCTATTAGATTACACATTCGAATCCATTACAGAAATTTTAAACCTCGATAATTGATTTTTAAAAATCGATGAGCATTTTATTAACAACATGAGTACGAGTCTTAGTAGTTGAAATAGTCCTGAAAATTTATGAACCTTCATTAAAATTTATTTTTCTTGCCTTCTTGGAAAAAAAAAAAAGCTATTGAAAAACTACCTGGTCTTTGTATGGTATCCTATAAGCTAGACATACAGGTTGCCTCATTCTAATCGTGACTGCTTTCAAATAAAAGCATCCTCCAGATGTACTAAAGGAAACAGCAATCAAACCCAAGTCTCACCATCTCTAATATATGCTACTCCACTTGGAGTTTTTCCCTTTGAATTCTTAATTAAAAAAACCTTTTAATGAGAGGCAGCCTGAGTGTGAAGCTGTCAGTTCTACCCTTGTCCTTGATGCATACCAAAAAAAGGAGAGATTTCACTTTTAAAAGAAGCTCCAGTTTCTTGAGACATTTGTATTCAAACATGACTCTCTCTTTCTCCTTCCTTCTCCTGGGAGAACAGTTCTACTCTTCAAATGAAAAAGAAATAATAAAACACATCAGGAACAGCAGACCTCAGACCTAACGTTTCTCTCCTTGTCTTGGAATGTTATTTCCATATAGAAAGCTACTCTAATGGGACACTTGTAAATGGCAGGGAATTTAGCCCTTGTGGAGTCCTCTCCAGAAATTGGATTTTTGCTTAAGCAAACAGCAAACCATGCAGCGAGGGAAAAGCTATTTATTTGGCTGCCTGTTGAAGAGCCTTACAAAAATACAATTCAGTCTGCTCTGACCGTTGAGTCAATCAGCATACATTGGAAAACAAAATCCAGTTACTTGTGCAAGGTAAAAGGCAGGCTCTTTCATGTAACAGTTAATCTCAAATACACTTTAATGATATTTTTCTTGATTACCCTTTTCTCAGACATAACGGCTTTTGCAGTTTACTTTCACATTAAGGAAGGGTAAAAAGGTTTGTGCAAGCTGCCAACTGCTACCCAGTATTTTGAGGGATTATTTAGAATCTTTGCTATTCAAATACAAGCAAATTTATACTAAGGAAAGTTAATCTTTAGTTTACAACATTTAATAATGTCATTCAAAACGCCCTATGACAACAAGTTTAACTTCTTAAATCAGATTTAGTTCTGAAAAGGTTCTTATGATTTATGTAAGAAATGTTTTGAAATCTTCTCATTTGCTTCATAATTTATGAATACACAGTGATACTTTTCTTCTTTCAGCAAGTATCCTGCCACCAAAAAAAAAAAAAAAAAAAAAATTCTAATGTCTCCAAAGTGCCATTCTAAAGGATAAGAGGAAATATCTCTGCTGGAGGATCTTTTTTTAGGGATAAGAAAGATAAAGGTAATTCTTAAGAGGTGGCAGACCTACTAATTTAAGCGTCGTGAATACTCACTTATACTTGCTGACATTTTGATATGTCCTTTGCAGAGAGTAGAGCTTCTTTCACTGTATTTCTCAGAAATAGCTTTTCTACACTAAAATGATTTCTTTACTTTCCTTTCTACTAACAAGTTTTATAGTTAAATATCAATGAAGAAAACAAATCTTCTCACTGATTTTTCCTCCATCTCACCCCCAACCTATAAAAATTTGTTATTTCATTGCAACCAGTGAAATAAATGCTGTAGCCCTGAAGAAAAGCATTGAACAATGACAGCTTTCTAGTTCAATATGTACATGATTTAGGGAAGTGGATGAGCCAGATGTCTCCCATAATTCCAGGAATGATTTACTTAGGCAAAGATCCTTGTTGTTGGAAAGAGTTGCAACTTAGATCATTTAGAACTATTTTGGTTGGGCATTACCCAGAAATTATGAATATAATAAATATATATCAAAATATATGCCAGGTAAATATTAGTGTAAACTCATTGATCATATAATATTATGGACAAGTTTTAAGTATTTGATATTGATGAGCATATAAATAATTTGAATAGATATTTCGTTAAAGTTTAGAACATGCTTATTTTAAAGCCCTTTTTTATGGAAATGATCAGATATAGTAAATTTGCAAACACCACAAAAGGAGTGCATTGGAATGTACATTTTTTTAAGCTCATAGAATGAGCCCTAGTTTGTATTGGATTAGGAAAAAGTTCAGTCTACCTTCTTTCTTTACTCAATAAAAAATAAATAATATAAAGACTAAAGCCTCCTATCATGAGTAGACAAATTATGCTGTTTCCAAATTAAAAATATAAGCTATCTGGGATAAAATAAGATTATCCTTGTTTTAGAAGTTGCAATTTTATTTCTGAGATACAATGTGCAAGCAACAATTGACTTCAGAAATATTATGTGGTAACAAACAAATGCACATTTGTTTGAAAATTTGTATTTATAATTGTTGTATTTATACTTGTTCATAGTAGTGATTTTTTAAAATATAAAACAATATAAGGAAGAAAATTAAAATCTGATGTGATCCTATTTCACTTATCATCAAAATGTGCTAATTCAAACTTCAAAAAATACTATGACACACCCACTAGAATGACTGAAATAAAAGACAAAGAATGTCAAGTTTTGACAAGGATGAGGAGGAACAAGAATCCTGGTGGTAATAGAAATTGGTGAAAAAGACTTTGAAAACTCTTTAGCAGTATTTACAAAGACTGATCATAGTCGTGCCCTATGACTCTATAACTCCACTGCTAAGCTTGTAACCAACAGAGACCCATAAGTACGCACACTGAAAGACATGAACATGGAGGATCTTCACAGCAGCACTATTTGCAACAGCTAAAGCTGGAAATTACCCAAATGTTCATCAACAGTAGAATTGATATATACTGTGGTGTATTCATACAATGAAATACAAAAAGCAATAAAAATGAATAAATTATAATTTTATGTACCAATATAATACAGCACCAAAGAAGCCAGGCACAAAATAGTACAGATAGCACTCTTCCATTTATATAAAATTCTAAAACAGGCAAAAATAATTCATGGTGTGTTAGAAGTCAGGAAAGCCATTACCTTTTTTTGAGCAGGCAGTGACTAGAAAAGGGCACAAGTTGGCTTCATCAGGCTCGACACTTAGAATTTAAGCATTTTCTGTATGTGTGATAATTTACTTCAGTAATATTTACAAAAGAAATTGCACATACTCAAACCAAAAATATGTATGTGTATTTATTTGCAACCATTTAAAATATACATTTTTAACTTAAACATTGAAATCATGGCATATAAATTTTATTTATTTCTTAAATTGAGCAATCTATGTATTTATCTATTCTTAAGGACACTACTTTTAATGGTTATGTAGTGTTTAATTGTATGATTAAACAGAATTAATTTAACATCATTTCTCTCATTCTGGATATTTAGTTTCCTTTGCATTTTTAATAGTATAAACAATCCTTTCACAAACATCTTTTTATATTGTTGATTTTCTTTCAGGATTAAATCTCAGTAGTGTGCCAGACAATTTAAAACAAAATGATCATACTTTAGCCTTTCCATAATATTTGTCAAATATTATGGAAAATATAATAATTGTCAAATTGCATTCGAGAAACATTTTACCAATTGATAGCCCATCAGCTGTTAAGAATAAAGAAACAAAAGTTTAAAAATCTTTCCCAAATTGTCAAAATAATCTCATTATTTTAATTAGAATTATTTTTATTTGAGGTAGTTTAAGATTTTAATAAGTTTGATGGATAATAGTATTATTTTCTTTAGCTAATTTCTATGAATGATCCATTTACATTTTAGCTGGGGAAATTTTCTCTTTTTGGCCTGCCTGTTTTCCTTTTCTTGATTTGAAAGCATTCTTTATCAGTCATAACAGAATTTTATATTTTGCATATTTTTAGGTTTATATATTGCTATTTTATCTTGTGTATGCTTTATGAATAGAATAGTTTGAAATGTGTGTTTAAGAATCTTACTGAGATTTTCCTTTAAAACTTTTTTTATCTGGAATTTATTTTGGCAACATTTGCAATAGTTTTATCAGTTACAGTAAGTTCCCACTTTCATGTTATTTGAATTAACATAGTTACAAAGTTGAAGTTTATTGAATTTAAAAATGGAATTTTTCAAAAATAATGCACTAAAAGTCTCATCAGAATTTTATAGAGGAGCAAATACAATTCTCATTCAGAAGTATAGAAGCTGGGTTTGAGTGGACATTGCATAATAATACATTTTAATAATGAAATCATATTTAAGGTTTGTAAGCAAATGTTAGCATCTATTTAGTTAAACCAATCACAAGATAATTAAATCCATCTACATAATATTCTTCCTGTTCGTTTTTGCTTGCATTAGGAACACATGGCTCAAAATTTTAAGTAATACTGGAAGAAATGCATCTGAATTTAGACCAATCTAGATTCTAGTATCAAGCAGTGTCATCATTCATGTTTTTCCAATCCCCACATTTGCTTGCTTTTATTTTGATTTGATTCTCAGACCTCTTCCAATAGGATGCTAAGATAGCTGCCAGAAGCTGCAGGCATATATTCCTGCAGCTGAGCAGCCCCAATAGAAAGGTGTAGTCTCCTTCCCAGTAGTTCTGCCATAAGTATTGGAGATTGTTTGTTTTATCCATACTGTGCTGCTTTCCTACATGTGAACCAATCTCTGTGGCTACAGGGGTTCAGATTTCTCATTATCCATGCCTGACTCACTTGCCCACACCGAGGAGTCAGGAAACAGGTTCCAATATTAAGAGTCAAGTATTGGCCTGAGAGTTGAACAATTTGGTTCTCTGAAGGAGAACCATGGTTCTGTTACATGAAGAGTAAATGGATTTGGGGCATGCAAAAAGAGAGATATCCCCTACATATATACATATATATATATATATATTTTTTTTAATTAATCCAAACCTCTTTTACTCTCTACTTCTATAGTTGCTTATTAGACAGATCAAAGTGCGGGAATTACATTTAGCTATCAGGGATCATCATTAGACTTCCTCTACCATTCTTACCATCTTAGATTTGTATGGGTCATATCTTCCAAATTAGAGTCATATGCAAATATAAGCACTGTTAGATTAATGTCTTCATATAACTCATTGTGAAAATGTTGGTACAAGGATAAGTTTATGCAAATTTAGAAGTGGAGTTATATACCACACTCAAGAGAATTTTCTCTAGATTGCACCTCTCCTTTCATCAGGACCCTCATGATACAGGTTTAGTATTAGTAGCTATAAATCTACCCAACTATATCATCCACAAATCATGCTTCTCTATCATGTCCTGTAATAATATAATGAAATATGTTGTCAAATGCCTTCTCAACTCCAAATATTTTATGTTTACGTAATTTTCCACTACTCCACTTCCATTACCCAAAAATAGGATAAACTAGTCTTGGTGCAAGCATTGTGGTATTGGATACTATTTCTTGCCTTTGTAAGCACTCATATATCATGATTTTTGACATTTCACAGAGTCAATTACAACCTCTCTGGTCCACAGTTTATGTAATCCCACCTTTTTCATGATTTAGAAAATACCTACTTGTATAAAATTCTTTAAAAAAATTGACTACCTGCCAACAATCACATTTGTGAGTTCTTTCAGGCCCCTGGAATACCTGAATGCTTGAACTCATTTAGATAGGCTTTTAAAAATAATTTATTCACTTAATTGGGCTTCAATTATTACTCTACATTTTCTAGTCTGAAGATCATTTTCTTGACAAAATAATATTGAACAAAAATAGGGTATGACTTTATTACATCATTTGTGCTTCATCGAGCAACAGTTCTTTGCCAGGTTGTTGTTCCTATCCTGCATATTACAAAATTGCCCATTGTTACTTTTAGTATTATTCACCAGCTTAATTTATTGAAAGCTTTTGTCTTCCTATTACCATTTTTACATTCCAGTCAGGCATTTCTCTTCCCTGGAGGTTCTGATCCTTTTGTGTTCTTTTTCAATGTGTTCCTGATTTCTTCTTCATTAGCAACTCTCCTAATTGTACTGTCAGATGCTATTTTTATAAATCTCTCAAAACTCTTGTAGTGGCTTCCTCATCTGAAATAATGGATTGTCTCTGTAGGGTTTTTTTCCTCTGATTTTATAAAACCATATTTAACTAGATTTACCTGTGCTCCAGATTCTCTTACTCTAATGTCATAATCTTAAGATAACAAGTTTATTTGGTAATGTAGACTAGAAGAAAATGTTATTTGTGTAGAGTTCCAAGACCTGAATTCAAATTCTTAGAAGGTTCCCTGTTAGATCTATGTTCAGGGACATATCACTGAATAACTCTAGGCCTCATATTTTCCTCATTTTAAAGATAGCAATTAAAATTTAGTCACATGAATAACATAATATAATAAAGAGCTTGTGAATAATAGAGATGAAAATGAGGACAAAAAGGAATGAGAGATGTGGAAAGAACTTTCCCTCACATTTGTTTCTTCAGCTAGCTCTACATTGCTCAGAATAGATGTTCGCTTGTCATATTTTTCTCTGTATTCTAAAAGATAGAGTTGTTGGAAAGCCAATAATTTACTGTAAGTACAGTTTTTGTGTTTAAAATATCTTTAATTTTTGGATTTCCAAAGTAACACACTCACATTACAAAATAAATCTAGGGATTTTAGAAATATAACTTGTAGAAATTTAAAGACCTCCATAATCTCATTCCCAGAGACAATCATTATTAATTACTACTAACAAATCCTATGTATATTTTGCTAGATTTTTGTTCTATATATTGACTAATAAACAGACATAAAAATGAGACCATGGTATGCAATGTACATCTTTGCTTTACTTTAATACATCTTGGATATCTTTCCATATCATTATTTGTGGATTTGCTCATTCTCTTTAAGAGGGGGTGCTGATGCCAGTGGAATGAAATAATGTGTAACCAATATCTGAGAAGGTGAAGTGTCCCAGTCCACTGACTGACTCCTCATGCCAATTTAGTGGAGTGTCCTGTAATATACTGCCATAAAAATATTTGTAGTTCTCTCTCCTTTATTTTGAGCTTTCTATTTGGCTTTAAACATATACAATTGCCAATAATCAATAATTCTGCATCCACTAAATAGCAGTTTCTTATATTTCAAACAAATACTTAAACTATGAATTTGTAGGCCAACTTGTGGCTCCCTAACATGATACTTGACTAGTTCCCGTGTTCCATTGCATGGCAGTAGAATAAGAAGGAATAACTTGGAATAAGAGAGGGTGCTTACCCCGGTACTAAACAGAAGATATCAAATAGTAAATGATCTAGTTGATTTCCCCCCAAAATGAGATAATTTCTCCCCCAACAGTGAAGATCCCCAATTCGCAGTTATGAAGATATATTTGTTTTTCCTTCTCTTTCCTGCTCTGCTTCTCGCCTCCCACTATAAGTGGATTTTTTACTTCAACAAGTCATGCAACTTCAAAGTCTAGGGCTATTGGTCTCAGAGGCTCTGTTCAGCCTCAGAGGTCACAAATACTTCCATTTTGTCCAAGCAAGCTTTTACGGATCAGCTTCTTTGTAGGATTCCATTGCTTTGATCTTTGATGGATAATGGCTGGATCAGGATTTCCATGGAAGCAGATTTGAGAGCTTTTTGCTGTGGGGAAAAATTCTGGCAAGGAGTTCTTTAAAAACTTGGTAGGTGTAGAAAGACATGTCTTCTATCAATAAAAATGAGTTAGTATATCGTTAGCATCATTAAACATTATCTAGATTATAATTTAATAATAACAATGCAAGTTATTTTCATAATCTAGAGACAAAATACGGTATGTCTAACCATCATATGTTGCTAGTTTAATAGCTATAAAAGCAGAAAGTTACACAATACTTTTTGACTGAGTGAAATAACTATTATTTATCTTTCTTATTAAATCACATCAATACTCAATTGTCCTATATGTATAGAGTTTGCTAATTCTTTTAACACTAAAAAAATAGACTTAGCTCTTCTACTAAATCCAAAGTCAAAAAAATAATTGACATTTTATTTGCCTTTAAATTGCAATTTTTCTTTTATATTTCTACTGTTGTTATAGTTTATTTTAATTTTCTGGTGGTCTTTTGATTTGCTTTTAGTAGAGCAGAAAAACTTGCTTCTTGTATATTATGCTAGCTTGAAAAATGTAATGAAAAATTCATTTCATTTATTTTTCATTGTTTTATATTAAGCATCCCCTTGTGGATTTGCATTTTGTATTTCAAAACAGATTATCAAAATGAGAACAATGACAAAAATCTTGCTTCATTTTCAACTGTTCTTAAATCACTTATATTTCTGCTTTATACATTTGTTACAGTAGTAGGAAACCATGACATGCTTGAAACTTTGGCTGAGTTAAAACAGAAAACATTTTAATGGTGGGGTAGAAAAAAAATCTCTCCAAAGATTTCTGCTCTGTTGTGTTATTTAAATACTGATTCAATTAGAGCTAAGTGAATATACACCAAGAGAGAAAGTGGACTTTGTAAATTTAACCAGGAGGCGGGTGATGATTAATTCTTTGACTTCTTTCTGTCCTGTTTGATATTGAACTGACTCAAATGCATCACAGAAAAATGAAACACTCAATTGGATTTTCCATTTTTATGGAGGGCATGAAAACAATAGTAGTGTTTCTCTAACCATTAGAGTCAAAATCATGATTTTTAGCTGTTCTCCTCAGTATCCACTAGTGTTCTGGGAGGCAGGGGGTATATCACCAGAGATCACTAAGAATGTCTATTAATGTGAGGGCTATAGCTGTTATAATGTTTGTCAATAGCTGTTATTTTTCCAATACCCATGGTATGAAAAATGGGAATATCTTTCTTTATAACTTTTTAAAACATTTATGGAGAAATCCAAATTCAAGTATGATACTTAATAAATGAAGTGCTGTTCCTAATAAGGAGAGTTTTACTTCTTTTCTCATTGAACTAGTTTCCCCAGTTTTATTTCCTGGGAATAGGGATTGTGCTACATATATTAACTTAACGTGCATGGCTGTACTCCCTTAAACATCAAGAATATGTTAACCGTATCATTTGCTTCATGAAAAAGAAAGCCAGAGGTTACCAGTTAATAAGTTGCTCAAATTGCCATAAGTAACTATTTCTATAAAAATGCCTAAATTTTTAAAGGGCAAGTAGTGTACTTTTAGAGTTGTTAGGGGTTGGCAGACTTGACCTAATAACAATGACAAGAACAATACATATTTAAAGAGTATTCAATATATGGCAGGCTTTCTTTCGTAGTGTTGTACATATATCATCTCATTTAATCCTTACACTGAGACTTTATGCAGTTATTATTTTCCATTTGCATTTTACAAGTGAGGAGCTAAAATACAGAAGATTATAAAAACTTTCCAACATCACAAAGCCAGTTAGTGAGATTCAAATTCAATAAATGTGATTCTAGATCCTGGATGTTTAACTGCTTTTTAAAGAGTGTCCTTCCTTGGCCACTCCATATAAAATAATAATCACTCCTCCCACCCCACCACCATAAGGTTGGCTTTCTACTTTCTCTTATTCTTTCTCTTTTTCTCCACAACTCTAGTAAGCCTAAGCATATTGTATATATCTTTAATGGTTTGTTTGCTTATTTTGGCCTTTCTTTAGTTGAAAATAAGTCCTTGTGGGTAGAGGTCATTGTCTGTTTGGTTCTTGGTAATATCCCAAGTTCCTAAAACAGAGCATGGCTGGACTAGTCCTCCAATAAAAATTAAATGTGTTATGGATGCAAATCTCAGGGGATTCCCAGCTGAGATGGAGACAATTCGGTGAGGATTCAAGACTCTAACAACAGTGGGACTTATATAACCAGAAGATTACATGAGACGGGATGAGAGGAATTGTAGGACTAATATCCTATGTGTGACTAGCAGGTGGGATGAAACCAAATAAGAACATAGATCATGAGCCATTGCTAAGAAGTATTGATGACAGCTGGTGTGGCAGGCTAGAATTCTGCTTCTGTGACAATCATCATAGATAGTCTAAGAAATCTTTTTGCTTGCACAAGATCTGAAGTTAATGATGGCTTTTAAACTAATGAATTGCAGTCTGCATGGGCAGCTCTAAGCTGGACAAATTTTTCTCTACCTTGAAGAAACAGTTACCCAACATCAAAGGCTGTACCTTCAACAACAAGGATTTCTTGTTTTCTTTCTTTCTTTCTTTCTTTCTTTCTTTCTTTCTTTCTTTCTTTCTTTCTTTCTTTCTTTCTTTCTTTCTTTCTTTCACCATTGGAGAAAGCAGAAATTTAGTCTTCAGTGTGCTCTGGTTCTTTGTATTGAAATCCTCTTTTGCCAATGGTCTAACATGCTTCCAGGAATAGATTTGTGTCACTCTTACTCTTTCTTTGATGAACAAGAATATTATTTCCTCTTTACAAAACAGGCTAGAAGATATTTATGGCAACAGACAATTAGGCTAAGGTCTTTGTCTAAGATCAATCTAAAGATTGATTATCAATCAATTAATATGCTTTCCATAATTTCTATTCAAGACATTGACAGGCATTTGAAGAAAGACACAGGAGAATATCTTGATTTCTGTCTTCAAGAATGCCGTGGTTCAAATTTTAAAAGATATAAGCAATGTATAAATAAGTAACTCTATAATAGAATAGAACATAATTGTTATAGCAATATTCATTATAAAAAATTCACTTCAACTCAAGTACATTTCAAAGAAGCCTCAGTAAATCCCTCAAGTTTAAGTTAGGCCTTGAAAAATAGCTCAAAAATCAATAGGTAGTAAATGAGAAGGAAGGTACCCCAAGTGAGAGAGAAGAAGAACCTAGCATGAACATGTGGACCTTTACTGGCATTACTTATTAATGTCCACTTTCCCTCTAGACTTTAACTTACATAAAGGCAGGGTCATTTTTATGTTTCTATTTTGTATACCACTCAAATGGCACTGTGCACATTGCACAAATTAAATGCTCCATCAATAACTATTAAAAGAATTAACAAGAAAACGAATGTTTGAAAGCATAAGAAATATTTCAGGATATTGAATAGACTTGTTTGAGTAAAGCAGAGATAAATCATTAATAGTTAATGATTTAACTAGTAGTTAATAATAATTTAATTTAATAGTTAATAATAGTAATTTAATAGTTAATAATAATAACTTAATAATAATAGTAATTTAATAGTTAATAATAACTTATATTGAGCCCCTACTATGTGTCAGACATTGATCTAAACACTTTATGTGTAACTATTTAGTCCTCCTAACATCTTAGTGTAGTAGGCACTTTTATTATCTCCATTTTATGGCTGAGAAAAAGAAAACACAGAACAGTGAAGTATCTTCCCCAGGGTCACACAGCAATTACAGTACAGCATAATTCCTACCCTATCTGTCACCAGTCTATCTGCAGTTTGTGCTTTTAACACCATACGAGACCTCCTCTTGCAGATAAAGTTGGAAACATAGATTTGAAACATGTTTTAAGGTCATTGGATGACAAAGTAAAAGAACTTAAGGGTTTTTTAAGAAATTTGTTTCTTTCCCCTTTTTGATGGAGAGGATTACCAGAAGCCTTTAAAATTTGCAGCTAATAGAAAGATATCTTACAGCAGTGTGTAAAGCAGGTGAGAAGGAATGGAACTGGCGATAGCACAGGCATCAAGGGATAAGGACATGAACCCAAGAGATGGCAATAACTGTGTGTACATGAAGAAAAATGTGATATTGTAAAGTTGAAAAAATATGATGCAAAGATGACTCCTGTTTTCAGACTTGAGAGTCTGGGAAAATGAAGGTAGTTTAATTATGAATCTAGAGAATGCATACTTAGAGGCCAATTTTAGAATAAAATATTTTAAGTGGATACGACTTTTTGAGTCTGCAGTAACTTTCTACGATGTAAACAGATGTAAATAGCAGGTAGTGCATAAAGTCCAGATTATTACCATGGTTAAAAAAGGGAAATTCCTTTCCCTACATGAAGCTTAATTCTTATTTTAGGAAACTTATAATTAGACCTCAGATTTAGAAAATGCAGGTTAACTAAATGTTTGTTGGTTGGGGAGAAAAAATATTCTAGACATTGGACATTGAATCATAATTCTAAATACTGCAATCTATCTTAGAGATAACCTAGTTCACAAAGCACATTTTACTATTGAGATACCTAAGACTTAGAGAGGTTAAGAAACATTCCACGATGGATAACATTAGTGGTAGATTAGGAAAAGAAGCCAGTCTCATTCTGCAGGTCAGTGGCAATTCACATGGGAAACTGATTTTCCCATCATCCTATGGGGAAATCATGGCTCCATCTTTCAGCTAATCTCCTACCCTTTCTTCAGTGGATGCTCTTGTTGCCCTTACTGGATCTTCTTTGCTTGACAGGATGCCCATCTTCCACCTGCTGTGTGTAGTGAGGCTAAATGGCTCTTAGGTCCATTTTTTTTTCTGGAAAATAGCCCTTGCTTGACGGGAATCATCTCACCCAGAAATATCTGAGAGTTTATTCCTCTCCCCCACCCACTGAAAGACAATACTCTCCTTGTGTCAAGGAGAACTTCCTGTGAGATCAGGCAAAAAGGTTAGACTTTCATGGTTTCCACATGTTTGCTTGGATTCTTCCCTTGCCCTTTTTGTTCCTCTTACTTCCATAGAGGTTGTTGTTGTTGTTTCTGAGAGCACTCCCCTCAATAAGTCAGTGCACACACCTCCCCACCTCAGACTCTACTTCTCAGGAACCCAGTTTAAGATAGTGACCAATCCTGAGACTCAGAGCTTTACTTATGACTGCTGAGTTCTAATACAGAACTGTTTGGTGGTGTAATCTCTGCTGTTTTTGTTGGAGTCTGAGCAAGTTGATCCTGGAGTCTTTCTAGGCATTATGGCTGAGGATTTGACTAAGAGCTGGGGTTCTGGAGTCATGAAAAGAACCACCTGTTTATGTTTTTAAAATAATCTACTTGCTTCATGGAATTTTCTTGAGAGAAAAATAGGAGGAAAAACAAAACAAACAGAAAGATCAAGTCTTGGTGATTTTGAGTAAATAATTAATAATGATAATAAGTAATATTCCTATCCAGATTGTAGTAACAATAAAATAACTATAGTATGGTTATTTTGAAATAAACATTTCAATATAGTTTAAATCAATGATGCAAGCCTCTAAATGACTAGTAAATTTTATTTTTAGGCTATTACTCCGTTCTGCATAGGGCAGAGGATTTGGCAGTTAGAGTGGGGAATAACAAAAAGGAAATCAGTTTTCTTTATCACCACAAAATGTTTCAGCTTACTTTTGATGAATGGGTGGGTGGGTATAGTCAAAGATGACCTAAGTATACATTTTTCCAAAGCAGCTCAAAAGAGAACTGAAACATTTCTAATGTTAAAAGCCAGGCTTTATGACTGTTTTAGTGCATGTATATTTTGCTTATTTGATTGGTTTTTCACAATCTACCAAACATTTTCATCTTTTTTATCCACAAATAATGGGTATTTTAGTGTTTAAGATCCGAAGATGAGAACACAAAAGAATCAGCAGTAAGTGACCAGAAATTTTAACCCACGATTTGTACATTGGTGCCACCATGATGATTTTTAGTCATGAATAGTTTCTAACTTCAATCAAAACGAACAAATATATATTTAAAAAATAAAGAAGAAAAAGAAAAAAGGTAAAATAACCTCAATAAATATGATATAAACACTCATATGGTCAAAAGATTACTTCAAACATATTTAGAAAAAAATGCCTTCTAATCAGCTCTCCTAGGTTGATTTATTTTTAGTCATTTTTATGCCCTTACTGCATGGTACCTGGTGCCTGATCAATTATTAGTTTGAACATGGAGTGCCGCTTTTTAGAGAGCTATCAACCCCCTTGAAGTAAATTGTATCCTGTGGCTAAAATTTGACATGGTTCAGGAAACACATACACCATATATTCTTCAGCGGTGGGTTGCTATTTCTCAGACCCCTCAGAGGCATTTACATCCTCAGTGTTTGAGCCAAACTTTTCAGGGCTCGGATTCTTTGAAAACTTCAAATGCTCTGTAGTGTTATCAGACCAGTGGTGAAACTGATCTCAAAGTCCACTATTAAAACTCCCCTCAAAGACATTTTCATTAGAACTTTGTACATGGGCAGTTCAAAAGATCCAGCTATTGATTTTTGTTCAGAAGTCCTGTCTCCACTTTCATATTACGCAACTTTTTTGACAGACTTTCAAAAACCACAAACTGTGGGCTGCCTGCGATTCCAGCCATGATTTTATGCTGCTCATTTGATTTCCTCAGGCCACATCCTTCTCGTGTCCTTGTCAACATTGCAAGGAGAATAGCCGTCTTAGAAGATTTGCTAAAAAGAAGAAGCAATTTCACAGCAATGAGAGAAAAAAAAAAATTCTGACCTTTCCATGCACACACACACACACACGAAAGAATCTCACTTAAGTAAATAACATTTTTAGCTGTAATATTTTGTTGAGGCATTCATTTATCTGACACATAGATAATCAGAGTGTTTATCTCTTTTCACCATTTAAAATTTCATAAAAGGAGTCAGGAACCAATGTGTGTAAATTGCAGCAGAGGGCCTCTAGCATATGCGCTCAGCACATATTTAATGGAATTATCTATTGAAGAGTAGGTGGCAGAAGCAGCTGAAGAATTAATTATTGGGATATTGTGTATCTATCTGTCAGTGCAATGTGAAATAAGACCTATCTTCATATTACTTCTGTCACCTTGTATAGCCTTCCAAACGTGGCAGTTTCTAAAAAGATAGAGAATTGAATCATGTATTTTGGCTGTTATCCATAGTGTGAACTTCTCAAGACCGACCCACCAGTTCATTCCGAAAAGAACAATTTGGGGAGGGGGAAGATGTGCAGAGATCAATCATGAGATGGTTAAGTGGTAGCTTAACCAGTTTACATAGGTCGGGACCTCATTAATTTCAAACTTGGAGATATAATAGAAATATAACTTTATATTTCAGAATGAAAGCCAACTCCATAGAAAACTGTATAGTTTTTTTTTTTCCCCATGCATAGGCATTTTCTAGAAATATTATTATTTTTTATAATTAGACCTAATCTTTTACTGTTTTTAATAGGCATTGTACTATATATTTTACTTATGTTATCTAACTTCATTCTTATAAAAATCCTTTGAGGTAGATGGTATTAATATTTCTGTTTTAAGGATGAGGAAACAATGGCTGAGAGAAATTAAGAAAATTGCTCAAGATTCATAACTAGAAAACTTTGAAAGTGCGACAGGGTAAAAGTATTACTCACATGACTGAAAAGAAGCAGCCAGAAAATATGCAAGATCCAAAGTCTGACACAACAAAAAGAATTCTAGAATTCCAAATCCAACATAATATTATGGATATATTAATAATATTGCATTCCTTTTGGGGGCAACATAGACTTTTCTCCATTTTGTGGGCCTATTTGTTCTCAAAATGTCTGAGAGACCCATGAAAGGAAAGAGAAGACCAATAAACTGACATAAACCAACCATCTCAATATTTAAAGCAGAAATAATATTTTATGAAAATATCTATTGTTTATTATTGAGTTAAAAAATTACCTTATTTATCCAAGAAAATAGAAGTTATTCTTATTGATATGAGTGCTTTAATTACGTTTCATCTTTTTCTTTCCTGACTTCACTTTCCCCCAAGCTTAACTTGTACTGTACCATACAATGACAACCAGGCAGTGAAACATGGTCTCATTTGGGTTTTCTTGTCAACCTTTTCAAGGAAGTATTGGGAGCGCAGTAGGTTTACCTCACACAAAGCCTTGTATCCGAGGCCAGTTTTAAAATGTCAGATAGTGAAGAGTTCCATGCTGCCACAATTCAGGATGCAAGTGGACACTGGTGAACCCTCAGATGTGTCTCTTTCAGATCAAATGTAGAAAACGCACTGTTCCTATAAAAAGCTGTTAGCGAGTTCATGAACTTGACAGCACAGGGCAACAGCTTCCCATTGTAGGAAGAAATGAAAGCGCACTATACATGGTTTTCCTGATGCTTCTCTCTTATTTGATCCTTTTGAATTCATTTTCATACTCCCCCTGCTGGACTTAATCAGGCCTAAACAAATGAGTTTGGGTGGTTGCAGCCTGTTGACCTGTGGATGACACAGAGCACATCAAGTTGCCCAGGAGTTCCAATCCTTTATGCCTTGTTAAGTAGAAATCAGTCATTTGAGGCCAACCACCATCTCACCCTTTTGGTACTGTGTGTTGAAACTTATAAAAGAAGGGCTAAATTCAGTACCATCTGAATTAAGCAGTTCCACTTCTAATAAAATGTCAGAAACAAATGAAATGCTCCTAGAAAATACTATAGCATGGATCATATTCAAGAAATTTATGAAAGAATTAGTTTTTATTGACTTTGGGGTACCAAAAATTTGCATGGAGTATAAGTGAGATGGAAAATCACACTATAATTCAAGAGAAGTGATACACGGCATACATTTCTTTTTAACCACCTTAAAATTAGCACTTACATAAATATTTTCAATGTTCAAAATAAAATAACCACAAAAATAAAGATCTTTTTATTCTTAGATTGTTAATATTACTACCTATTTATTGACTAGCCTCTGAGAGTCAGCCTCCTAACTACGCTTTTTGCAAATAAGTAACTGCAGACCCAACTATCATGAACACTTATTTGGGAACTTGGTAATATAAAAAGGAACTTGGATGATTGTATTGATGACATGGTTCTATGGATACCTCTTACCCAGGATCAAGAGTTGAATTTGAACCAGTTACATGTAAATTGCAGAAGATTCTTTTTCCATTGTCTTATTTCAATTTCTTCTAGTTTCTGCAGCTTCCTAGCAGGATGACAACAAAGGCATGGGAGGAGGAAGCATAATTAGCTTGCCACTGCTATTATCACTCCTTGTTTGGGGACTTTGCTCTTGGAAATCTCCTATCTTATCCTCATGAATATGAGGCACTATGTGACATTGATACCCTCATAAAATTACTGATAGGTTTTAACTTGCTTCTTGAGCTTCCAGGGTATTTGGGTGGGTACTTGCTCATCTTCAACAGCAGCAATAAAGCCCCAAATCCCACAGACCCTACATATCCACTAGTGAACAGCCAAGACAAAGTATTATCAAACAAAGAGAGTGTAGTTCATCCAGATTGTTCTATTTAAAAGAAAAGATAGAATTGCAGAATGATAGCCTGCTTAAGCCTTAGAGAAGAAGGAGAAAAGGGATGATTATAGGAGCAATTTAGACTTCCTACCCCTCATGCTTAAATAGAGAGTCCAGATCAGTTGTCTCCATTTCTCTGCCACAGTCAGCATTCATTAGTTTGTGTAATCTTTGGGATGATGCCATGGGGTTCCTATACCTCCCAATATCAACCCCTGTCCTTTTCAGAATGCCCCAAAGAGATCCTCCCTGAGCCCCTTGATCAAAAGTAGTATCATTTTCATTTTCTGTGTATTTTAGTGGTTTTATAGGATTAAGAGATTTTTTTATTTGATTACTTAGGTTCTGAAATAAAGAGGTTTTAGTATGTTGGCTTACTTTTTTTTGTTTTCCTATCTTAATGTTTAGTTTGAAAAGTTCTACCCTATCAAATGTGGGTGCACCTGAGCACCTGGAAGACTACCATGTGTATATTTAGTACTGAATTAATGTTTTCCAAATCCACTGTGATCCCACTAGTGGGATTACATAAGAACATCAGGAAAACCACTATGCAAACATCTAGAAAACGTTGTCTAATCTACCTGGGAAGGAAAAGGTCAGCACCTTTGCAAAAAATAAAAAAAATAAAAATGAGAAATCTTATAACTTTACATTAAACATTGGTCTCTAAACCAATAATGGAAATAATAAAAAATTTATGGAACAATTCCAATATGCCAGACACTGTAAGAAACATTTGTAAGACATTATATCTTTGAGTACTTGCAAAGACATTTGTTTTAATCAGAAGAGGAGATTGTAATTTAGAGAGGTGAAGCGACTTGCTGAAAATCATCTGATTAGGAAGTGCAATTGAGTCATTGTTTAAATCCAGGTCTGACTCCAAAGGTATTTTCTTTATCACCTCTCTGTAGTCTTGCAGAATTTCCCCTTTCCAGGTGGAATATTTAAAATCATTTTTGCCTGATCTTTTCCATACATGTAATCAATCACAAAGACCTACATATTCTATCTCAGAAATGACTCACAAATCTATTTTTACATTCATTTTTTATTGGATTCCTCTTACAATCTAAATCCTCCTTAATTCTCATCTATATTATTTTGATAGTTCCATCTGGTTCTCCTGACATAAAACTCTCCAATTTTCCAGTTCAGTTTTTGCTCTCATGGTATTCCCAGAACTTGCATTTCTTCAAAATATGACCCCAACTGTCTCTTCAAAGTTATCTCTTCCAATGTGACATCATAAATCCAAAATTCTTGCCACAGGCAAATTTATACAATTTGGCAAACATTTTATGCCAGGTTTTTAAAGTAAATTGTCTCTTTACCTTTAATATCATTGGCCAACTTCTCTATGTTGAAGTCGTCTATTTATCCATCAAGAACATGTTCAAATATGAAGCTTTCTCTAACTTTCTGAGGCAAGTATTCCTTTATTTCCATAGTACTCGGCACATAATAATTCTAATATATTGTCATTCAAATTTACATGTTTGTCTCCTGTTTTGGATAATAAACTTGTTTCATTCACCTTATATTTCTATTAAATGTCACAGTTTTAAGTGCACAGTTTATGTTTGTATGTGCTTTAGGAATGAATTGGCAAGGTTAAATATTTAGTCAAGTATTAAGTTAGGCTCAAATCCTTAAGCAAAAAAAAAAGGTTAGTAGCAGAAACTCTTTATCCAGAAAAATTTTATATTGAAATTTTAGTATTTAAAAAACAGAAGAAAATTACTAGGATGAATGGGTAGCCCAGCTTACTTGGACTTTTTACACCCTGAAATGTCCCACCAATAGCCCTAAGACTCTGGACTACTTCTGTAGACTACTACTGTAAAATCTATGGACAAATGATGCCAAGAAATTTGCATGAATTTGGGGTTTTTGTTATTATTTTTCACTTAATATTCAAAAGCTATTTGCTTAAAAGAAATATCCTTATTCTCTCTAAAGCTCATTCATATGATAGTCTTCTTTACTTGACTTTTCCTAAAATGTATTCTTTTCATTACCAACTTTATTATCTATTTTTATAGCAGGTATGTGGACACTATCATGAAGCCTCCATGAAACTTCCCTGAGAAAATTCTAAAATGACTTTGAGATGGTCCTTCTAACATGCGCTTCTATCCAACTATAAAAATAAACAAAAAAAAATGGGGGAAAAGTTCTATAAGAAAAAAATGAGCATCTATATTTTAATAATTTACTGATCTAAATGCAAATTGTCTCCTGTAGGAAGGCTGTGGTTATTTGCATTAAACCTATTTGATTTTAGTTAAGTCTTCCATTAAAAATCAATAGTTGAAATTAAAACATATCAAGAAAGTTATTTTGAATGCATACAACTCTTTTATGACAAATGGATGTGCAAAATACCTTTGCTATATTACGGATTCAGTTCCAGAATACCGCAATAAAGGAAATACCGCAATAAAGTGAGCAACACGTATTTTTTTCTGGTTTCCCAGTCCACATAAAAGATATATTTATACTACATAAAGAATGCAATAGCATTATGTCTAAAAGATGCATATACCTTAATTTTAAAATACTTTATTACTAAACAATGCTAACAATCATCTGAGCCTCCGGGTGAGTTGTAATCTTTTAGCTGTTAAAAGGTCTTGCTTCCATGTTGATGGCTACTGACTGATCAGGTGGTGGTTACTGAATGTTGGAGTGGCTGTGGCAATTTCTTAAAATAAGACAACAATGAAATTTGCTGCATTGATTGACTATTCCTTTCACTAAAGATTTCCCCATAGCATACAATGCTGTTTGGCAGCATTTTACCCATAGTAGAAATTTCTTTCAAAATTAAAGTCAATCCTCTCAAACTCTGCAACTATTCTATTAACTAAGTTTATATAGTAATCTAAATTCTATGTCATAATTTCAACAATGTTCACAGCATCTACTCTAAGAGTAGATTCCATTACAAGAAACTAATTTCTTTGTTCATCCATAAGAAATGACTCCTCATTTGTTAACGTTTCATCGTGAGATTGTGGTAATTCAGCCACATCTTCAGGCTCCACTTCTAATTCTAATTCTCTTGCTATTTCCACCATATCTGCAATAACTTCCTCCACTAAAGTCTTGAACCCCTCAAAGTCATCCATGAAGGTTGAAGTCAACTTCTTCCAAACTCCTGTAATGTTGCTATTTTCCTCTTCTCCCATAAATTACAATTTTTAATGGTATCTAGAATTGTGAATCCTTTCCAGAATGTTTTCAATTTACTTTTTCTAGGTCCATCAGAGGAATCACTATCTATGGCAGCTATATGTTTATGAAATGTATTTCTTAAAAAATAAGGCTTGAAAATTAAAATTACTCTGGATTTATGGGGTACAGAGTGGATATTGTGTTAGCAAGCATGAAAACAACATTACTCTCCTTGTACACCTCCAGAGCTCTTGGGTGACTAGGTGCACTCTCAACGAGCAGTAGTATTTTGAAATGAATCTTGTTTTCTCAGTAGTAGGTCTCAACAGTGAGCTTAACATATTTTGTAAATCATATTGTAAATAGATGTACTATCATCCAGGCATTATTCCATTTATAGAGCACAAGCAGAGTGGATTTAGCATAATTCTTATGGCTTCTAGGATGTTCAGAATTTGTTTTTCAGAATGTTAAATAAGCATTGGCTTTAGCCTAAAGTCACCACCTGCATTAGCCACTAACAAGAGAGTCAGGCTGTCCTTTGAAGCTTAGAAGCTAGGCATTGACTTCTCTCTCCTCAAGCTATAAAAGTTCTAGGTGGCATTTTCGTCCAATCTAAGGCTGTTTTGTCTACATTGAAAGTTTGTTGTTTAGTGTCACTATCTTCATCAATTATGTTAGCTAGATCTTAAGGATAACTTTCTCCAGCTTCTAGCACTTGCTACTTCACCTTGTACTTTTTTATGTTACCAAAAAAGCCTTCTTTCTTTAAACTTCACGAACCAACATCTGCTACCTTCAAACCTTTCATTTGCGTCTTCCTCACCTCTCTCAACCTTCATAGAACTGAACAGAGTTAGGGCCTTGTTTTGGATTAAGCTTTGGTTAAGGGAATGTTGCGGCTGGTTAGATCTTCTATCCAGACCACTAAAACTTTCTCCATATCAGCAATAAAGGTTTTGCTTCCTTGTCATTAATGGTGTAGCAATCTTAATTTCTTTTAAGAACTTTTTGTTTTCATTCACAACTTGTCTAACTGTTTGGTACAAGGGGCCTATCTTTTGGGATCTCTTGGCTTTCAACATGCCTTCCTCACTAAGCTTAATCATTTCTAGCTTTGGATTTAAAGTGAGAGACATGCAATTCTTCTTTTCACGTGAACACTTCGAGGCCATTGTAGGGTTATTAGTTGGCCTAATTTCAATAGTGTTGAGTCTTAGGGAGTCTTAGGAGACAGAGAAAGATAGATAAGGGAGAGGTGGTTGGTGGAGCAGTCAGAACACACTACATTTATTAAGTTCAACATCTTATGTCAGTGTAGTTCATGGTCCCCCAAAACAATTGCAATAGTAACATCAAAGATCACTGATCACAGGTCACCATAATAGATATAATAATAATGAAAACGTTTGGAATACTGGGAGAATTATCAAAATATGACACAAAGATGCCATGTAACAATATGCTCTTGGAAAAATGATGCTGATAAAATCATTCAATGGGACATTGGTTTCAGGATTTCCTGCAGATACCCAAATCTGTAGATGCTAAAGTCTTTTATAGAAAAGGTTGGAGTGTTTACATATAACCCATGCTTATCCTCCCATATACTTTAAACCATCTCTAGATTACTTATAATACCTTTACAATGTAAATGCTATGTAAATAGTTATTATACCACATTGTTTAGGGAATAATGACAGGAAAAAAAATTTGTGCATATTTAGTACAGACACAATTTTTTTTAATATTTTCAATCCTTGACTGGTTGAGTACATCAATGTGAAAACAATGTGTACCAAGGGACAATTTTATAACTTTTTAAAATTGTTAAACAAAACAAAAGAAAACATTGGATAAAAGAAGTTCTGCTTTAACACGAACTACAACCAACTAAAATGAATCCTATTTTGAAATGACTAGCATCAAGACATTCTTCAGAAACTAAGAGTTATAGCACCAGTTAAAAAAAAAGTTTATCATATTCTTTTTAAAAATGCCAAATGATGGCATTTTTTCCATTTTATTGATTTAAGAGAGCACCTCACAGAATAGTAGAGCTGGACGTTTCCTTCATGTTAACCTCACTCTATTTTCTTTCTTTGTAGATGAGTAAACGGGGAAGGTTGCTATATGAATATTTGAGCATGTATTGTGAACCTGTATTTTGGGGTTTCTATGAGACAGACACATTAAAAAAAGCTCTAAACTCATTCTTCAATCTTCTTTGAGATTATAATCTGTAAGAAGAGAGAAGATACAATGCTTATCTCCTATTATTTCTCAAACTCTTTTCACCTTCATTTTCATCATGATTGTAAAAATGCACAAGGATTGTTAGAAACAAAACCACAAATTTCCTATTTGTCTAACTACCATTTCTCTGATCGTAGGACAAACTGACAATCTGTGCAGAATGTTACAAATTCCTCACTGCCACAATAACAAATGGCTCTAAAAATGCCATACCGAGTCTTCTTCCTGCTCCCCTTGTTGGGAACAAAACTGATGCAGAAGGTTTGGGCTGTGAGTCAAGAAAGTAGATAAACAAACCGAACTAACAGTTGGGAGTAGGATTAGAGAAAATGTTCTCCTGAGATTTCTATTGTTAGGAGAATGGATAAGTCTGTTAACAAAGAAAGGAAATAAAGCAATATGCACACACAAAAAGACAAACTCTGAACATGCTGCCAGCAAGTAGGGCAAAGAGAGAAAATTGGGTTCAGTGGGAAAGGACCCTTATTGCCCCCCGCCTTGAAAAGTATTGGCTCAGCTTGCATTTTTTTTCGTTTTTCTTTTCCCCTTTTAAAGTTATATGTTAATTTGGTTTACAGAGTAATTATTCATTCATAGCTTTCCCTAGGCAGCTAGTTGTTTGTGGAGTCACATATTGTTCAGACTCAATTTTTTCCTACTTTGGCCCATTTTGAGGCAGGTTAAATGAAGTGGGAAGCTGTCATTTGCTGGAGGGACTGAAAAATCTGGGAGCCAAAAAAGATAATTTGGTCTTGAACATTTTTTGCGAGATCTCTTTTAGAGGAGAGAGTAATTGTTGACTCCTGATTTCTTTGACTATTGACTGCAAATTAGTCCATTTAAATAAGTAGTCAAATACAAAATAATCAGTCAAATCAGATATTTGAAATCTTATAAATATCAGTACCAGAAACTGCTAGATTGACATGTGAACCGTGCTTTGCAAATGAAATTCTGACTCATTGAAGGTCTTTGTTTCTCATCCTGTGAAAGGATGGTATTGAGTTAGATTATCTGTAAGGTCTTTTCCGCCCCTCAATTTTGGATCTTTTGAATTTAAATTTATATTATCGACAAGGGATGGGGTAATACAATGGTTTTCATAGCTAAACTCAGAGCAGGATTTGACACCTGCCTTACTGACTGGACAAAAACTACTAAATTTATATATAATTGGTGATACTGTATTTAAAAATAAAAACATTTTATTTTTTATTTATTCCAGTGGTTCACATACTATTTTAAATTAACATTTGCATATCAATTGTCATAGATATCTTTTTCCCCCTCCCAAAAAGAGCAACTCAGCCAAATATCACTTAAGATATAATTTAAAACAACTGGGAAATATGCATATTCTGATCCTTCAGTGAAATACTCTATAAGTCATAAATTTATGTCAAAATGTTTAATATTTTAACTAAATGTGATTTTAAATATCAGAATAACATATTTTGACAACAATTTAAAAGAAGCTAGAGAGGTGCTAGGTCCTAATTGATAATCTGGGTCCTTGATTCTTAAAGCTCTAGGAAACCACTAAAGATCAAGTAGAAAATCACTCCCAGGATTTTAACTTTCAGCCTTCCAAAGCCCAGGACCA
Source organism: Microcebus murinus (assembly GCF_040939455.1). Classification (NCBI taxonomy): domain Eukaryota; kingdom Metazoa; phylum Chordata; class Mammalia; order Primates; family Cheirogaleidae; genus Microcebus; species Microcebus murinus. The sequence goes on from NC_134124.1 coordinate 28,862,864, forward strand.
TCTTTTTCTTTTAAGTCCTTCTAGCTTCTTAAAGGAAAAAGAAGTTGTCCAAATTTCAGGGAATAGAAGAGTACCAAAAAGAAAAGTAGTCGGCAATGTTAAATCTAAGAAGGAAGCCAAATATTTACCCTTTTAACTGGGATACTCTGTCACAGGAGTGAATGAAGTCAATCAGGCACTAGGTTCTAAGAAGAGAATCTTTGTTTTTATAAAGATAGCTAGAAAGAAAACGTATTGGTGGAAAAGTATACAGAGACACATAGTAACTTAATGGATTATGGATCATTTGTATGTGTGTGCCTGTGACTCCTCTTGTTAATATGGCAACTTGTACTTTTGAACTGAAAAGGAATCCCGTGTTGTTAGTACCTAATGGGGTATTTTAATTCTGAAACTGACAGAGGTAAGAGGAAAGTTAAGGTTTACAACTGTGAATTTTGCAGGCTTTTGAGGATTTTATCCAGATCCTTCACCTTTCTACAATGTAGCTTTCAAAGTGTGAATATAATTAACACTTCTCCAAAATAATTTTCTTGCTGTTGCCTAAATTATCATCCATTTGCCACTTAAGTCTTAGACATTATTCCTTGATCTCCTAATTGTCTTATCCTTTTTGTGATTTTTCTTCACATCAAGGAAGAAGTTGGTTCATTTTTATGGACTACTCCTTGCTCGTCAGAGTGATATCTCATCAGCATTTCTTGATGGATTTTCCTCAATAAAATTGTTAAATTTACCCATCTCCTTTTTATTATATAGATATATCACCTGCTTTAATTTAACAAGATAAAAAAGTACCTCTCTCACCTTTAAAAATATTATTTATTAATCCAAGTACTTCACATTTTTTTATCAGCCAATATGCAAGGAGCCTAAATTAATTCTAATGGGTTAAGGTGTAAGTCCTTTTGAAAATTAGCATCAACTTCATGGCTAAAAGTAAGGTAATATGCTTTATAATAAGCCCTTGAACACTTCTGAAAATGAAAATTTGCAGCCTGGAATATTAATTTAATAATCTTTAGTAGTAAATGCAACCCATCCACCCCCACTCCCTCTCCCCATCTGTCCTTCCCATGTTTGGAGAAGAGGAAATGTTTATTCCTAGTCAAAACAAGGATGTTGGTAAAATGTGTTATCAGGCTCCTTATACTGCCAAATATTTACTGCTTTCCAGCATTAGATAATTCCTCCTTTTTATTACAGCCTGATACAGACACCCAATACACAAATACTCTATTCTAAAATTCTCTCTGCTCTGTTTCAGTCTTTAAAATGCCACTGATAAACTGCACTTACAGAGAAGAGTAAATGACTGGCAAGGGCTTGAATTTTCATCTCTCCATTAGGACATTTTATTTTGTAGAGACCACCTTTAAAATACATGAGTGGGCATGTAATGTCGAATTCTTATCCATAGTCTTTCAGTGAAGAAAATCTTTCCATTGCCCCCTGAAATTTGCTCTAGATCCTGCTCTATTTAATATTATTGATATTAATAAATAGCATCATCATTCATGAAAATTTGCTTAAATATCTAGCACTACTTAGTTAAGGAAAAAGCTAACTTAAATCACAGTGTGCAACTCAAGATCTTTAATTAATAGCTACTGACAACTTACCTTCTTTTAACCTTTTATATTGTCCTGATTTTAGTCTTAATCCGTACTCATTTTTCAGTTACTTCCTCAGGTAAGCCTTTCTGATTTGAGAGACTGGATCCAATCTCATGTAGTATTCTTATAGCACTTTGTAACTATTCTTTTAGGTGATTAGCAGAAAATAAATGTTATAATTTTTGTGTTATTTCCATAATGTCCTTTTTAATCAAGAGTTTTTGTTGAGTAAAAGAAGTTTATTGTTTATTTTGCCTTCGTTTTGTTTTGTTTTTTTTTTTTAATTATTTTTTTTATTTTGGCATATTATGGGGGTACAGATTTTAAGGTTTCAATAAATGCCCATTTCCCCCCCTCCCCCCAAAAGTCTAAGTCTCCATCATGACCATCCCCCAGATGGTGCACATCTCACTCACTATGTATGTATATACCCGCCCCCCTCCCACCTGCCCAATACCCTATTACTGTAGCACCTATGTGTCCACTTAGGTGCTACTCAGTTAATACCAGTTTGCTGGAGAATATATTTGGTGCTTGTTTTTCCATTCTTGGGATACTTCACTTAGTAGTATGGGTTCCAGCTCTAACCAGGAAAATATAAGGTGTGCTATATCACCATTGTTTCTTAGAGCTGAATAGTACTCCATGGTGTACATATACCACATTTTATTAATCCATTCTTTGATTGATGGGCACTTGGGCTGTTTCCACAGCCTTGCAATTATGACTTGTGCTGCTATAAACATTCGAGTGCAGGTGTCTTTTTTGTAGAGTGTCACTGGATCATTTGGGTAGATGCCCAGCAATGGGATTGCTGGATCAAATGGTAGATTCACTTGTATCGCTTTAAGGTATCTCCATATTGCTTTCCACAGAGGTTGAACTATTTTGCAGTCCCACCAGCGGTGTAGGAGTTTATGAAGAAGTCCCCAAGGGCAATCACAGCAGCAACAAAAATAAATAAATGGGACATGTTCAAACTACAAAGCTTCTGCACAGCCAAAGAAATAGTCATGAAAGTAAACAGACAACCTACAGAATGGGAGAAAATTTTTGCATCCTATGCATCCGATAAGGGACTGATAACTAGAATATACTTAGAACTCACGAAAATTAGGAAGAAAAAATCAAATAACCCCATTAAAAAGTGGGCAAGGGACTTGAACAGAAATTTTTCTAAAGAAGACAGAAGAATGGCCAACAAACATATGAAGAAATGCTCAACATCTCTAATCATCAGGGAAATGCAAATCAAAACCACAATGAGATATCACTTAACCCCAGTGAGAATGGCCTTTATCAAAAAATCTCCAAACAATAAATGCTGGCGTGGATGCGGAGAGAGAGGAACACTTTTTTTTTTTTTTTTGAGTCTCACTTTGTTGCCCAGGCTAGAGTGAGTGCCATGGCATCAGCCTAGCTCACAGCAACCTCAAACTCCTGGGCTCAAGCGATCCTTCTGCCTCAGCCTCCCGAGTAGCTGGGACTACAGGCATGTGCCACTATGCCTGGCTAATTTTTTCTATATATATTAGTTGGGCAATTAATTTCTTTCTATTTATAGTAGAGACAGGGTCTCGCTCTTGCTCAGGCTGGTTTCAAACTCCTGACCTTGAGCAATCCGCCCGCCTTGGCCTCCCAGAGTGCTAGGATTACAGGTGTGAGCCACTGTGCCCTACCCATTTTGAAGTTTTTTCATGACATTCTCGGTTTATTTCACCTTCATTTTTGAAATTATTTTTAGTGATATAAAATTTCAGATTGGCTATTTTTTTCTTTCAGCATATTAAAAATTACATTTCCATTACCTTGTGATTTTATTATTTTTGTTGAGAAGTTATATGTTTAGTCTTACTGTTGGTCCTTTGTTAGTTATGTAGTAATTTTTTTTTTTGATACTTTTAAGATCTTCCACTTGTCTTTGTGTTTCAGAAATTTGACTATGATAAGCCTAGGTTTGTTTTTCTTTGTGTTTACCTACCTGGAGTTTGCAGAACATTTTAAACCTTGGGATTGATGCCTTTCATGAGTTCTGAAAAATTATCTGCTATTATTTCTTTGAATATTCCTTCCAGCCCATTTTATCTCTCCTTTCATTCTAGACTGCCAATGGGGTGTATGCTAGAACACCTGGGCCAATTCCACATGTGTCTTATATACTGTTACCTTTTTAAAACTTCTTTCTTCTCCTCCTCCCTTTTGCTCTTCCTCTCTGTTTCTCTTACTCTCTTAGCTTGTTTGGATCTTCATATTGTTCTTTTGGTTTATTAGTTTTGTTTTATGCTGTGTTAAATCTTCTGTTAAATGTATTCATTGAGTTAGTAATTTTAGATATCGTATTTTTCCTTCTTAGAATGATTGTGTGATTATTTTCTTTTTCTTATTTTGGAATATTGTGGAGGTACAAATATTTTGGCTACATGAATTGCTTTTATACAGTTTGAGTCAAAGTGTGTCCATCACCAAGATAGTGTGCATTGTACCTACTAGGTGTGCTTTTACCTTTCCCCTCCTTCGCCCTCCCATTTGCTTGACTTCTGTTGACTTTTATTTCCACATGTGCAGGTGAGTGTTAATTCATTAGTTTGAACTTAATAGTGAGTACATGTAGTGTTTATTTCTCCATTCTTGAGATACTTCACTTAGAAGAATGGTCTCCAGTTCCATACAGGTTGTTATAAAGGGTATTAGTTCATCATTTTTTATAGCTGCGTTTTACTCCATGGTATAGATATTGCGCATTTTATTAATCCACTCATGAATTGATGGGAACTTGGGTTGATTTTACATCTTTGTGATTGTCAATTGTGCTATAATGAACATTCAAGTGCAAATGTCTTTTTGATAAAATAGCTTTTTCTTCTTTGGGTAAATACCCAATAGTGGGATTGCTAGATCAACTGATATTTTAGTTCTTTGAGGAATCTCCATACTATTTTCCATAGAGGTTGTACTAGTCTGCAGTCTCATCAACAGTGTATAAGTCTTCCTTTCTCTCTGCATCCACACTAGCATCTGTTGTTTTGGACTTTTTGATAAAAGCCACCTACCTGGAGTTAGATGATATCTAATTATGGCTTTGATTTGCATTTCCCTGATGATTAGAGCTTTTGAGCATTTTTTATATGTTTCCTGGTCATGAGTCTATCTTCTTTTGAAAAGCTTCTGTTCATGTCTTTTGTCTACTTCTTAATGAGGTTGTTTGATTTTTTTCTTGCTGATTTGCTTGAGTTCTTTGTATATTCTGATTATTAGCCTTTATCAGATGTATAGCATGAAAATATTTTCTCCCATTCTGTAGATTGTCTATTTGCTCGATTGATTGTTTTCTAGGCTGTGCAGAGCTTTTTAATTTAATCCAGTCCCATTTATTGATTTTTGTTGTTGTGATTGCCTTTGGAATCTTCTTCATAAATTCTTTGCCTAAGCCAGTATCTAGAAGAGTTTTTCCAACATTTTCTTCTAGAATTTTTATGGTTTCATGCATATGGTTATTTTCATAGATTTTAATTTCCTGGTGAAATTCTCCATTCTTCCTTATGTTTTGTCCACTTCCTTCATCTATTTTTTGTGAAATATATATCACAATTAAATTTTTATTATAGTAACTGTAATATCTGAGGAAAAATGTCAGTGAAATCATGGTGTAAGGATCTCTACAATTCTCTTCTTCATAAAAGCAATAGAAAAATTGGAAAAAAAAAACTCTTAGGAACAACTTTGTAGAATTCTAGGACTTAACCAAAGACATACAACAATCTCTGAAGCATTTATTCAAGAAAGAAATGCAGAATCTCAGAACAACGAGCTTTGAGGCAATTAAACTTGCCCTATTCTCATCCAGCTTTATAGTATGCTTGAAAATTAATAACCTATAATTAATTACAGTGAAATGCAGAAGGCCATCAGCCACTGGAGGGGCCAGAAGCTTGGAGCTTCTTCAAGCCTCATTCCCAGAGAATTGTCATATTTGACCTGCCTGGTGGCTCCTAGGAAAAACCCACTTCCCAGCCTACAAGGCTGTCTTTATTTGGCCTGATTTGGAGCTCCCTTAGTGCAAAAACCTTGTGCCTGGAAGTGTTCTTCAAAAAAAATTACAGGCAATTATTTAACTTCATGGCTGCCTGAGGCAGTGAATAACAATAGTTCCTTCAAACAATAGACTAAAAAGCTTAAAAGGAAAAGCTAGGGAATGAAATGACCTAGAGTCTTGGAAAAGTTGTAACATATCTCACAGAATATGGAAGGACACATACATGCCTATGGTTGTGTAGATGCCTTGGGCTATGCATATGCTCAGGGAAGAGCTGAGAAGTCCCTAAATATTACATCTGGCCGATCTTGACACGTTGTACAAACAGGAAGTGAAGGCTAAGACTGAATCCTCAACTGTCTGGTGAGTGTTGAATGGTACTCCTTCAGCAGTAATTGGGAGTCTTGTTTTCCCAGACATTTAAGCATCTCTGGCCTCTCATTACCTACAACTCATTTAACCAAGCAGAGACTTCAAGAACTAAAAAAGACAAAGAATACAGCCCATACAGAATTAGTTCAGAAAAATCACTAAACAAATAAACAACAACATGAATAGCAACAAACAGCAAAAATACCAAATTTGTGTGTGTGGTAAGGGGGAAGGATTTGATTCCTGGAGTTACCACATTACGTTATTTAAAATCTCTAATTTTTACAAAAAAAATGCAAATGCATAAAATAAGTATGGTCCATGCAAAGGGTAAAAGAAATCAACAAAAAGTATTTCTGAGGAAACCCAGATATTGGACTAGCAAACAAATATTTTAAATCAGATATTTTAAATATATTTTAACAACTAAAGGAAAGTCTGTCTAAAATGAAAAAAATTATGAAGAGCAATGTTCCAATGAATAGAAAATTTAAATACACAAAATAAAAATTATATGAAAAACAACCAAATAAAAATTCTTGAGTTGAAAAGTACAACAACAAGGCCGGGCGCTGTGGCTCACGCCTGTAATCCTAGCTCTTGGGAGGCCGAGGCGGGCGGATTGCTCAAGGTCAGGAGTTCAAAACCAGCCTGAGCAAGAGCGAGACCCCGTCTCTACTATAAATAGAAAGAAATTAATTGGCCAACTGATATATATATAAAAAATTAGCCGGGCATGGTGGCGCATGCCTGTAGTCCCAGCTACCTGGGAGGCTGAGGCAGAAGGATCACTCGAGCCCAGGAGTTTGAGGTTGCTGTGAGCTAGGCTGACGCCACGGCACTCACTCCAGCCTGGGCAACAAAGCGAGACTCTGTCTCAAAAAAAAAAAAAAAAAAAAAAAGTACAACAACAAAAATGGAAAAATATACATCAGGAGTTAAAAGATATACTAGACTAATTAAAAGATGAAATTAGTAATTATGAAAATCAATGGAGATTATCCAGTATAAGTAACAACAAGAAAAAAGAATGAAGATAAAGTACAGTGAAGTAGACCTAGGATATCCTAAAGTGTACCAACATATGCAGTGTAGAATTTTCAAGAGAAGAGAGAAATAGAAAGACCAGAAGGAATTTTTGAAAGAATAATGACCAAAAATTCCCCACATTTGAAGAAAAGCAATATACACATCTAAGAACCTCAAAAAACTCCAAACAGAATAAACTAAAAAACATGTACACCTAGTCACATCATATTGAAATTTTTAAAAGCCAAAGACAAAATCTTGAAAGCAACAAGAAAGAAATGACTCAATATGTCAAAGGGATCTTTGATAGGATCAATAACTAATTTCTAATCAAAACTATGGAGACTAGAAGGCAGTGACATCACATATTCAAAGAGCTGAAAGAAAAACTTGATCAATAAAGAATTCTACATTCAGAAAAACTATCTTTCAGAATTAAGAAGAAATTAAGACATTTTCAGAAAAACAAATCTGAAAAACTCTGTCACTAGCAGACCTTCTCTACAGGAAATAATAATAGGCATTCTACAGACTGAAATGAAAGGACACAAGACAATAAATCAAATCCACATTAAAAAAATAAAAACAAAATCAGTAAAGTTATCAGCATATATAAATAACTATATAAGACAATACAGATATATATGTTTGTTTGTTTTTAACTCTTGTCTCCTATTTGATATAAAAGACAACTGCATGGAGCAATAATTATGAATCTGTGTTGATGAGCACACAGTACATAAATATGTAATTTGTATGACAATAACAGCACAAAGAAGGGGGAAGGAGTGAAGCTATAAGGATCAAAGTTTTGGTATACTATTTAAATTGTGTTGGTGTTAATCTACAAATAAATTAAGTGGTTAACTCTAATTCCCTGGACAAGCACAAAGAGGATAACTAAAAATATATAGTAAAAGTAAACACAAGGAAATTAAAATGACACACTAGAAAATATTTAAAATAAAAGAAGAAGATGATAGAGGAATAGGGAAACAAAAATATACAGGACATGTATAAAACAAATAGCAAAGTGGCAGACATAAATTCTACCTTATAAATTACATTAAATATATGTATTAAACACTCCAATTAAAAGACAGAGATTGCCAGACTATATAAAAATAACATAATCTAACTATATGCTCTCTATAAGAAACATGCTTGAGAGTCAAAGACACAAAGATATTAATATTGATAGTATAGCAAAAAGTATACAATACACAGATGAAGAAATGAGTCATAGTCTCTGTAACAGTATCCGAAAAAATATAAATTTTAAGACTAAACTTGTTACTAAGAACAAGGAAATTTTATAATGATAAGGGATCAATCTGTTCCTTGACTGTTAAATGTCAAGAAAACATAACAATTTTAAATATAGATATGCCCTTGGCCCTGCTGGGATTTTATTTGAGAACTTGGCTAGTATATATGTCTAGCCCTGCAATCCTGTAGAAAATTTCTTTCTTCCTTCCTTCTGGAGTTCCTATCCCATCTCTTTCTGGCTTTGCCCAAGGAAGCTTCACAATCATACAGGCATTGTGCTTGAGATACACCCCTTCACTCTAGTGGATGTGTTTTGTAAGCTCTATGAGAAAGCAGGCATTTTATTCTATCTTTTAGAAGCTTTTAATATATGGCCTTCTTCATCAGACTCCTGCATAGCCCCAACTCAGCAAATGCTCCATGGAAGAAATTGGCTATGCATTTAAGACTGTTCAATTTTTTTTTTTTTTTTTTTTTTTTGAGACAGGTTCTCACTCTCCTGCCCAGGCTAGAGTGTAGTGGCACAATCATAGCTCACTGCAGCCTCAAACTCTCAAACTCCTGGACTCAAAGCATCCTTACAGCTCAGCCTCCCAAGTTGCTGGGATTACAGACATATACCACTATGCCCAGCAATTTTTTCTTATTTTTTGTGGAGACCAAGTCTTTCTGTGTTGCCTAGGGTGGTTTCTATCTCCTGGCTTCAAGCAGTCCTCCCACTTCAGCCCCTGAAAGTACTGGGATAATAGGAATGAGCCACCATGCACAGCCATCATTGAAATTTTTAGTTGTTTTATTCCATCACCATGTACCCACTAAAAGTTTTGTTAATTTCCTGTTGAACAAAAATCTTCTGCCTAGGATTGGTCTCAGATCTTCAGCTCATGTCAATAATCAGCAAATGTCTCCAAAAAGGAGGTTTTCCTCTCTTTAGGATTTTAATTCATCTAGTCCTCTTTGCATCTATGGATCTCTGACATTTTTACAAATATAATTTTTAAAATTGTATTGAAATTTTATTTTTCTAGTTGTTTCAGCAGGAGATTTTGTCTTCCACAAACTTTTGGGAAGTGAAAGTTGCATGTTTTAGAAGCATGAATTTCATCTAAAAAAAAGTTTCAGAAAAAAAGTGAGAGAGAGAGAGAGATGTGTTGCATCTACACAACGGTAATGGTGAGACGTATGTATACTCAGATACGATAATAACAATAAGGAAGTTAGTATTGGATAGTGTTGTAGTGCAAGTAGCCTCATAGATCTCAGGAAGGCTAGAACCCTATGGTTTTTTAAAATAAACCAAATCAACCTGTCTACTTTAAAGGTGGGTAAAATAGACACCAGGAGGAAAACTGACCTGCATACAGGATTTCCTTTAGATTTTCTTCACCTAAGATTTTTTGGACATGGTTTATTCCACTTTCATAGGAAACCCCTCAACAAAATCACCTACCCTATTTAGTTTAGTAAGAAGCCCTCTTTGCCTATTCACACATTAATTTATCTGACAATCTAGCTACAACATATATTTGGTTTTTTGTACCTTATTTAAATTTTTAATACAATGGCCATTTTCAGCAAGAGCAAAACTATGAGCACAGTCTAATGAGCACTGATAAATATTACATTCCCTTACAGTGAACAAATTCTTGCCCCCTGCTGTTTCCCTAATAGCTTAAATTAGCAGGCCATGATTGCTGGAGTTTCATTGCTCTTCATCACAGAAATGGCTGTGATTGTCTTTTTCCCACACTGCATCCATTCATCACAAAGACCCTGAGCTGTAAATATAAACTGTTTCTATTACTAATGACACAGCCTGCTTCATATTAACTGCCTTCTACTCTAGCAATGCATCTTAAAGTCTTTTTTACTGGAATCATTGGTTATACTATTATGTACTATGCCAGTCTCTACAATATACCATTTACATCCTTAATTTCATTTAATTCTCACAACTGATCTGTGGGTTACCCATTGTCATATTAATTTTTCAGATGAAAAATAATAAAAGGTCTTAGGAACTGGATTTGCTAGAAAGTAGCGAAGCAGAGATTTTAGTCCAATTCTGTCTCTAAAATACACACTCTTCCCCATCCTCCATGTTGTCTTCTTCCTGGTCAGTTCTCAAGACATTTTTCTCTTTGCAAGTCTTGCAAATTCTTTACAATAAGAAAACCCAATGGTATATAATACACCAAAGAGCCTATAATTTTAAGACATAAAGTTACTCTGTGGGAAATTATTGTTGCAATCCTGGCTTGGACTACCACTAGACAATTAGTATATGAGAAAGGGAGTTAATGTTTAAAAAAGAATTGATATTGATATTGGTACAATAAATTAAAATAATTACAATACTATATCCATCAAAAGTTTCTCCAAAATGTTATTATGAAAAATGTTAATAATACAACTAAGTTGAAAGAATAGAATAATAAAAATCCACATACCCACCAGCTAGACCTAACAGCTATTTTGTCGTATTTCTTTCATGTATCTATCTAGCTATGGTTTATGTGTATGATTTTTTTGTTCTGAAGCATTGAGATTAAGTCATAATCTGTTTTAGTCTGTTTGTGCTGCTATAACATAATACTGGAGATTGGGTAATTTATAAAGAACAAAAATCGATTTCTCATAACTATGGAGGTTGAAAAGTCCAAGGCCCTGGTGCCAACATATTCCATGTCTGTGAGGGCTGCTCTCTGCTCCCAAAGTAGAGTCTGCTGTTGTGTCCTCACATGGAGGAGGCAAAATGGTAAAGGAGGCCCAGCTAGTTCCCTGAGCCCTTTTATAAAGTATTAGTCCCATCCGTGAGGGTGAAGCCCTTATGGCCTAAACACCTCCTAAAAGCCCCACCTCTTAATATTGTTGCATTGAGGATTAAGTTTCAACATGAATTTTGGGGGAGATGCAAACATTCAAACCATAGTAGGATACGAATATAGCTTCACTCCTATGTACTTCAGCATTGTATCTCTCAAAATTGTTTGTTTTTGTATATAAATATAACTTCATTATTATATCAAAAATAGTATTCCTTAAAAATACATCTAACATCATATAATATCAAGTTTATATTCAAAGTTCCAAAATGTCCCTAACAACTGTTTATGTTTACTCTTTTAAACAGAGTTATGATCATATTTTGCCTCTTTACATTATGTCAATTTGGGCTCTTTTATTCTTCACAATCTTCCTACTCACCCATCTTTTATGTTGTTGTTTCCTAGGATATTAACTCTTTACAGATACCAGAGTAGTTGTCTTGTAAAACATCATATATTTGATATATTCTGACTGTTTACTCTATCATTGAGCCTGTGCCTTTGTATCTTGTATTGCCTGTGGACTGGTAGTTAGATCTAAAGATGGAATAGATTTGATTAACTATTTCTGGCAAATATTTTTTCTAGGTGATGCTGTCTACTTCATATTGTATCTCTTTGGGCTGCACATAATGTCAGGTTGCCCACAGTTAGTGACGATAAAGTTGATCGCTTAGTTTCAGAGGCAATCATCAGAAAAGTACAGGTACTTTTTTTCTTTGCATAAACTTTTTGACTTATATTTGGAAAGCAGTGCTTTTAACATCCATTAATGATGCTCAGGTGAAGCAAAAATTTTATTGGGAGTTACAAAAAGTGATTTTCCAATATCTATAGTTCAAAGGAAAATGAACTGCCATACCTCTTCAAAAGATGGAATTAAAGCTTTATTCTTGCCTATCAATTACTAATTTTATTAGTAATGATTTTATGTAATAAGTATCTACAATGATGGCAAATAAGTTTATCTTTTTTTTCTCTTTACCACTATGAACTAAAGGATTGTTATTTATTGTATATACTGCAGTTTACTAGGCTCATTTTCCTAACTTCGAACTGGAATAACACATTTATCCAAGAAGCCCTAGTTTATTCTAATTATGTATGATATATAGAAAGCAAGATCTGGGTAATAGGTGTGCCCATTGATACTGAGGTGTCATTGCTTCTGGGCTCTTTCTGTTGGCAGGGGAAAAACAACTATCTCCATCTCTTTATGTTCACTTATATGTGCATATAGTAAATATTATTAATTTATATTGATATGCCTATTCATTTTCCTAATGAATCATTTGATGAGAAATGCTTTTAAGTTTGATAAGGTCTAAATTACAGCTTTGTTCATGTAAACATTCTAGCATATATTTTTTTAACAGCATTACACTTTTAGTTTTTATATTTAGTTCTGTAAATCCATATCTAACTAATGAATTTTTATTTACAGTATGAAATGGGAGTTGAGGTTTAGTTTCTTACAGATTCAGTAGTTCTAGGACAATATGTTGAATAGACATTTTTTCTCCATATGATTACTTTGGCATCTTTGTCAAAAAATCAAATGACAGAGAGCTCTTCATTCTGTGTCATGGATATGTTTGTTAAATTTTATGCCAGTATTACATTGTCGTAATTACTACAACTGTAAAGGAAGTCTTGATGTCTGATGTAAATTTTCTATGTTTTTCTTTTTAAGATGACTTTGGATAGTCTCGGATTTTTACATCTGTCTAAAAATTTTGACGTATTAACAATATTGAATTCTCCAGTCCATGAAAATGCTACATCCACTTATTCAGATCTTCTTTAATGTATCTCAGGAAGCTTTTCGTGTTTCCATTGTGAAGTCTTACAGTCCTTTTATTAAATTTCTTCCTTGTTTATTTATTGGCTACTATAAAGCATATTTATAATTTTAATATTTTTAGTTGTTACTACTTGTGCGTAAAAATGCATTTGACCCAATATGTTACACTTATATCCTGCACTCTTGCTAAATGCATAGGCTAGCAAATTTTCATACTTATTTTGTACATTTCCTAGGATTGTCTATATAAACAATTAAATCATAAGCAAATAGAGACATTTTTGCTTCTTCCTTTCTAAACTGATGCCTTTTATTTCTTTATCTTGTTTTAATTTACTATCTATCACATCCAACAATGTTGAATCAAAATAATGAGGGTATTTCTTATCATTTTTTTAATCCTAAGAGAAAGTTGTATGACATTAACTGGAAGGACTCTTATGTCCACACTTATGAAGCACATTAGAGGATAACTTATTTTTAATGTCTTTTTTTGATCATATTTCTTCTTGAAGTATTTGAAAGAATTTACCAGTTAAACCAAATGGGCCTGCAATTTTCTCTTTGAGGTGATTTTGTTAGTTGTACATTTTAAGGAATTTGTTTCTATAATATTACTTGTCAAATTATTGGCATAAAATTCTATATTATCTCCAGAGGATCTAAAGGATTTGTAGTAAGAACACATTTTCATTCCTGATACTCATAATCTGTTTTCTATCCTTTCCTTGATCAATCTGGAGATTTATCAATTTTGTTGATCTTTTTAAAGAAACAGCTTTTGCCTTTGTCGATTTTCATAGCTTGTTTATTGTACATTCCATTAATTTCTAGTGTTATCTTTCTCCTATTGTGTTATTCAGCTGTTCTCTTTCTAGCTTCTTAAGGTAGAACTTTTGATAATTGATTCTCGATCTTTCATTTCCAATAAAAGCATTGAAGGCTTTCTTTTCCTAGCACCATTTTAAATGAATTCCCAACTTTTTGATATGTTGTGTTTTCATTATTAGTTTAAAATATTTTCCACTCCCCTTAAGATTTACTTTATAACTTTTATATTTTTTAGAAATGTGTTGCTTAATTTCTAAATATTTAGGCTCTTTTAACATATCTTACTTTTAGCTTCTATTTTGAATTTAGGATATACTCTCTATGAATTTATTTTTAACAGTTTTAATGTGGTATAATTGATGTTCAGTAAGCTAAACATATTGAAAATATGAAATCTGATATGTTTTGACATAAGTATACACCTGTGAGACCATCTGTACCATCAAGAAAGTTAATATATTTATGACTTTCAAATATTTCCCCCTTCTCCTTTGTAATACATTCCTTCTCTCACTTTCTGTTCTCAGTCTCTACCTCCAATCCTCTGACATAATATATGTCACTATATACTAGTTTACATTTTTGAAATTTTAAATGGATACAATATATACTGACTATTTTTTAATTTTATTTAATGAAGTATCCATTCATTGTTTTGCCCATATTTTATTGGTTGGGTTTTTTTTATTATTATTGAGTTTTTAGGGTTCTTTATATAAGCTGGCTGTAAGTCCTTATCAGCTATAGGGTTCAAATATTTTCTCCTAGTCTTTGTCTCCTTCAGAGAACAAAATAGCCTTTGGTGTCTTTCAAAGAACACAAGTTTTTTAAAAATATAATCCAATTAATCAATTTCTTGTTTTATTGATTGTGCTTTGGGGTCTTATTTGGGATACATTTGGGATACATCTCAAGTCAAAGTTTTTCTCCAATTTTTTAATATATATATTATATTAGATCATATATCATAAACAGATATATTCTAGAATATAACATATTCTAGAAGTTTTATAGTTTTGGGCTTCATATCATCAATTTTACTATGTTTGATTTTTTAGTAAACTTTTGCATGTGGTGTGAAATGTGGATTAAAATTTATATTTTTGCTTGTGGATATCCAATTGTACTAGCACTGTATTTTTTTAAAGATTATATCTTCCCTCTTTTTCTCCTTTGATAAGAATAAAGATATTGGCTAGATAAAGATGTAGGTAGATGGACAAATAGACAGATGGATATGTTATGTATTTCTGAACCCTATTCTGTTTCATTGATTAATTTGTATATCTTGACACTACTACCATACAGTCTGGATTGCTATAGCTTTAAAAATATCTCAAAATTAGGTAGTAATAGTCTCTCAACATTTTTTCTTCTTTTCAAATTATTTTTGGTATTCTAATCCTTTATTATTATTCATATGAATTATAAAATCAGATTTTAATTTCTAAAACAAAAATGCTAATTCTACTGAGATATTTATTATGATTTATTTACCCAATAGGTCTGTTTAAAGAGATTTAATATCTTAATATTAAGTATCCTAACTCATGAACATAATTTATTTCTCCATTTACTTAGATCTATATTAATTTCTCTCTACAATGTTTTCTGTAGCTTTCAGTTTATAAATCTTATATCTTTTTTGTCAGATTTATCCCTAAGTATTTTCCCTAAGTACATTTTCAATTCTGTGATTATAGCATTTTTAACAATTTTTATTTTTGATTACTTGTTGGTAGTATGAAGACATCATTTTTTACATATGGACCTTATATCCTGCAACCTTGTAAAGCTTAACTTATTAGCTCTTGGGGCTTTTTTGTTGATTCCATGGGAATTTCTCCATGTTGCTTGGGAATAACAAGAGTTTTGATTCCTCCATTCCAATATAATTGCCTTTCATTTATTTGTATTGTTTTATTACAGTGGCTATAACTGCCCATATAATGTTAAATAGAAGTGGTGAGAACACACATCCTTGTCTTGTTCCTGATGTTAAAGATAAAACATTTAATCTTTCATCATTAAATATGTTAGCTATAGAGTTGTTTTGGATAATCTTTACCAGTTTTAAAATATTCCCTTCTATTTCTAGTTTGCTAAGAGTTTTTATAAGGAATGGATGTTGAATTTTGTCACATGCTTCATTCATATCTACTGAAAGTACCATACTGTTTTCTTATTATATTTTAAAATATGCTGAATTTAATTGTCAATACTCAAATGTTAATACTTTCATTTCTGAGATAGACTACATTTGATTCTGAAGTATTAGGTTTTTTACATTTTTAGATTCAATTTGCTAACATTTTGTTCAATGAGAAATATTGCTTTGGAGTTTTATTTTCTCTATTGTTTTTCCTTTTTTTTTTCCTGGTTTTGGTATCCGGATAACATTGATCTTGTAGAATGAACTGAATAATATTTTCTTTTCAATTTGTTCTTCTATATATTTCTAATTAAATTTTGTTCAGTTGAGTAATCAATTTAAAGAATGAACAAAGTCTGACTCCACCCTGGTATTATCTTCATATATTCTATTATTCATTTGTTGATTTATTCTATAACACTTATTGACCACTCACAGGACCCATGCACTGTACCAGAATAATTATGTAATTATTAAAAAGACCATTATTTTCCCTTCTTTCATAAGACTTGTAGTCATATGATTCCTGGGCCTTTGCATTTTCATGGTGACTGGTGACTTCTTTTCTTCATAAAAAGTCATCAGAATATGGATCAAAAGTCTTCAGTATAAAAACGATTGCAGTTGCCACAGAATAGGACCACAGAAAAATTAAAAATCTTCCCTGTTCCTATCAATCTTTATGCCTTATCCCACAGAAGAGTGTAAGATGGAGTTTTGCAAAATGTTACTTTTTAAACTGCACGGTAAACAAAATACTATAAACTGAAATCTGGTGACAGTACTTTGGAAAAATCATAGAGATTTTTAAAATTTCCTGATCTCTTTCATACAATTTCTCTGTCCTCTTCATTTGTTATGAGTATTATACTGATACCATTGAAAGAAAATACATTTTTAAAAATATCTGTAATAAGGAATACTTCAATGTGATACATAAGTGGGCATATCATTGCCATTTAATCAGAGGGTTATAGTCCAGGTCATACTTCATTTTTTAAATATTATTTGATGATATCATGAAGTTCTTATAATCATTAGAACATCATACTGCCTGATTAAATTATAGAAAGAGAACCCTAAAATCATTCTTTTCTCTTTTAAACAACATCAGCATAACTAGATGATCTGTAGACCTATTAGTTTTCTAGATAATTTGATGATTTTTAAAATTGAAACCAATAAGGAAATATAGATATTAAGCACAATAACTCAATTTAGTTGATTGAAAACAGATCTCCATTTCAAAGCGTCTTTGCTTTATGATGTTGCAAGTGATATTATTACAACCTAAAATCGCTCCAAAGGGGCAAGAAAATCAGGTATCATTGTCAGAATTGGCCTTGGAATTTATATTATGAAAAAATTTTAAAGCAAGTTTCTAAGAGTGTGCATGCATGTGTATATGTTATTTTAAAATATTCCTACTTGGAGTGTATAAACAATTAATACTGTAAGTGGCCATTCCATAGATTTGTCATTGAAGTTTCTTCAATCTATATAAGAGCAGCCATGTAGCATGCCCAGATAATGTGAGTCTCTAATGAAAATTTCCCACTATTATAATTGTTCTCTAAATTTCCATTTGGTGACAACCTTTGTGAGATAATTACACATCATCAATGTTCTAATGAACTACGAGACACTTAATGCCTGGACATGAGACAAAGCAGCTAAGAAACGTGTCACAGGCAGTTTCGCAGCAACTAACATACAAAAATGTAGGCTTCATTAACAGTGTTCAGAAAGACAGATGAGTCTCCATCCTGCCTAACCCAGTGGTTAATTTATTGACTGACTTTAACAGTGACGTCCCTTTGGAAGGATTTTAATAGTTTCTAAGTTGCTTGCTGAGGTTTTAATAGACATTTGCCTCACTGAACTCAATAAATAGAAAGTGCAGTTTGAAGTCTTGCAACCTAAAATGTAAGCAACTGACTGAATGAGGTTAGAAAGGATTTATATTTCTTCTAAATATACTTCTGAGCTGAAGTCCAAGTGAAAGAGATTTCCAAAATATCTACCTAATTTTGGAAAACTTTCTCTTTTTTATTTTTTTATGTTAAGACCTTTAGTGCTACAAAACAGAGAAAAATGTGTCAGGGAGAGGGGAAAAAAAAGTCTAAGAAATTCCTTTCAGTTTGCTCCAGAGTAGATTTTGGAAAGTTGTGTAAGAATTGAACTCCGGTTGTAATCATTCAGCTTGAATCAAAATAAGTGCCAAATGTTTCATTTCTCACACCACAATTACTACATTGGAACCAAATGCATCCTGGTTTATAAGCTACAGCTTACTTATTTGGCCATTTATAGAGTATTTTGGGGGACCTACAAAGTCAAAACACATAAAAATTAATGATAGTTAGGGTGTATAAAGCATTTGCTCCGCTAGACACACTGCAGTATTTTCATGAACTTAAGCTTACCAATTCCTCAGAAGAATCCTAGGAGGCAGGCATAATTATTTCCTTTGTTTTTACGGAAACTGGTTTAGGTTCATTTTCCAAAGTCATACAGCTAATATATTTCGAAGTTTTCAATCGACCCTCCATCGTTTACTTCCAGGATCATTACTCTAAAACATCATATTACTGTAGGGATTCACTTTCTTTTTGGAAAAAGTGGTGGGTTTTTTGGTTTATTTTTCACTGAATGCAATCAATAGTTCTTAAAATTACCAGGCAATTGTTCAATAATAAACTCAATTTCCCCATATAAATGAACATGACTGTAAACCAAAGATCAAACTAAAATTTTCATTGACTTGTGATTTTAATATTTTGTAATTTTAAACATATACATTTATCATGTTTGTTTTTCATTGTGATTGATGCAAAATAAGCAAGAAAATAAAATCAAGACATTAGAAAATTAAAACAACTATAATTTTCAATAAAAAGTATATGTAACATTATCAATTTTCATATTTATTATTTATTTTCAGAAATTTAATGGGCATAGCCATTTAGAAATCATTTCAGCTAGGTATTTCATGATAAAAATCTTAAAAGCATCATTACGAGGTTTTTACTTTTCCATTATGAAAAAAAGGCTCAGTTATAATTTTAAAACCATCAACATTAATATACATCAATAAAAGGATTAATCTTTCAGTGATTAGACTACTATTTTCAGAAAATAGAAAAAATGTAATTATTCAAAAACTGTTATATTATAATTAATATTATCTAGACTTACAATTATAAATCAGGGCTGTATATAGGTAGTAGCATCTATGTGAGATCAAATAATAAAGTTTGTAATGTTAATATGCATGGTTATAACTTCCCTTTGACCTGCACACATATTGTGTTACGTTTAAGGCACAGAATAAAGTATGTGGTCTGGTATATACCCTGAAACTCTCAGGTCATTTAGTACACTAACAATATCAAGTATCACTTTCTAGGAAAATATTTTGGATATCTTTTTGGTGCCATTGTCCCCAACTTAATACTTCTTATGAATGTTTTCTTGGAGATTTTTTCATAATGTTGTGTAGTGATTAAGAACATCTATAGTAACTGTTTCTTCAGAGGTTTTGCTGTTTATGTGCTTTTTGGGCAAGCTGCTTAACCTAATGGGACCACTGTGAAAAGTCAATGAGTTAATCCATGTAAGCATGTTGGCACAGCTCCTAGTTCATACTGGGTACTCAGTAATTGTTAGATACCATGAGTAGAATAGCGGTTTTTTTTTTCTTTTTTCTTCTCTCTGACATTTATTTTCCCTGCCTATGAAGCATTCCTTAAACCCCGAAAGACTAAGAAAATCTGTCTCCTCCTCAAATCGATATTAGCAATATTTCTTATGAATAGCAAATATTACTACACATTTATGATATAGATGGCTTAAAGATATAGATTATCCCTTCCTCTCAAACAAAGAGAGAAATATCCTTTGCCACTACTCTGAGTCTTTCTCTAAAAGTATGTCTAAAAAATATCAGAATTGATAGTCATATTCTAATTTTCAGGTCCTTGAAGCATAGTATTTTTCCTCTCTTCCCCTAGAGCACATGTTAAATTAGGATGTGGAAAGAACACAGGTGTTTAATCCTTTTCATTTTTGTCAAATATTTTAATGTATTTTACTATTTATATTCTTCATAGCAACCCCAAAGCTAGCTATTTTCACCCCTTGTGTATGAATGGCTGAACAAAGTAGAAAGGAAGGCTAAGAGGGATGAGCTAACATATTCTACCTTACACAGCTGAAAACAGTACCAGGGTATTAGTGACTCTATACTGGAACATTTACAATAATGTTTGAAGCACAGAAATTACTCATTAAATGGTATTAATAACTAAACTAAACTGAACTTCTAATTAAAGGAAGCAATTATACTATCATGATATAGTTAGACAAATACTTGTCTAGGTTTGCAAAAATTTTAGAAATGTGAAAATATATATAATAATAATAATTATGAAGTACCTTTTGAGTATTTATACAAAGGTCACAAAGTCATAAAAATCCACCAATTGAAGAAATAAGGTTGAGGTTACCAACATAGTAAAATTAGCCTTTCAGTCTAAGTTGCTGCAGTGCCTAAGTTTTTTGGAGAAGCAGTTCATGGCAACATTAACAAGACCATCTCCAGTCAGTACTTAGATGGTGCTTGAAGTTTGCCATGTAATAACACTATGTATTCCTGAGTTTTTATCCTCAGATCCTTTTCTTCTATAACATGTGGTGATGGTATCACTGGGCGGGTTCTCTATGCTTGCAATCCTTGCATAATTTGTCACTTTCTTCTAAATGCTAATATGCATACACCCACAGCTGACACAAATCCTCTATATAGCTCTCTCTATATATTTCACATTGTCTATTTGCACACCCATATTTAATATCCACACCATGTTTTATGGCATGCTGTATAATTTTAGCAAAGAACATGGATTGAACAAAATCTCATGTTCTCTAATGTAGAATTCTCTTTGTTCTCACTAATGTTTATCTTATCCCTATAAAGTATTTTGAACTATAATAATCATTACAAATGTAATGTTGTGAATTGTATGAATTTGTTTTTCTTTAACAAAAGAAGGGGATTTCATACCACCTTGGCCTCCAAGGGTAAGTCTTTTGAAAATTATAGCTGCCGTGGTATGAGCTAGTAACCACATTCACCAATAACATGCAAGCATTCATTCTTCCAAACCAAATGGTATAAATAATCAGGTTGCCAAAGAAGAACAATTATCTTTCATACTAATTGGCAACTTGTGTTTAACCTTAATTAGCTGTGAATTTATAATGGCTCTAAATCATCTTTTTCTTTTCTTAGAGAAGGTCATAGAAACATTCTCTATTCTCCTTGTCTACTCTACCCTTGATCCTCCAAGATATTATGATAACAGTTTAAATGGAAAATAGGAAATGCAGCTTTATGCTGCTATCCTTCTGTGAGAAATGGGCTGGCGAATGCATGAGAAACTGAAATTTTTGAAAGTGAGGAATCCCGAGTTACTTCTGGTCCAAAAGGAAATTCAAGTAGATTTTTCTTTTTCTTTTTCTTTTCTCATTTGTTTCTCTTGGCACTCTTTGATGCAATCGGGTTTTTGTTTTTGTTTTCCCCACTTGAAAGATGTAGGACTGATTAGCAAAGACTATGTCTTCCTAAAGTGTCATTCCATTCTTACTCTGGCAAAGATGACTATACTGAAAAGACACAGGACAACATTGCCTCCTACTGTGAGGAACACTTCAAATATTGTGTAAGGTATCTACTTTCTATTGGGGTGAGTAATGCATCCTTTGATGCCCGGGGTTCTGAAAAAAGGAAATTTGTGATGATGAGAGCATTATTTGTTCCTGATTAACATGCTTATGTGTTGGAAAACACTTTGGCCCTTACAGAAAAAAGTCAACAAAAATTCACAAAGGGACATATTCCTCAATATGCTTGCTAGAGCAACAGTACAAGGTGTTACTAGCCATTGTTTTGATTGGAGGCTGTTTTTTGTTTGTTTGTTTGTTTGTTTTTGAGACAGAGTCTCACTTTGTTGCTCAGGCTAGAGTGAGTGCCGTGGCATCACCTAGCTCACAGCAACCTCAATCTCCTGGGCTCAAGCGATCCTACTGTCTCAGCCTCCCGAGTAGCAGGGACTACAGGCATGCGCCACCATGCCTGGCTAATTTTTTTTTGTATATATATTTTTAGTTGGTCAATTAATTTCTTTCTATTTTTAGTAGAGACGGGGTCTCACTCAGGCTGGTTTCAAACTTCCAAACTTGAGCAATCCACCCTCCTCAGCCTCCCAGAGTGCTACGATTACAGGCGTGAGCCACCACGCCCAACCTTTTTTTTTTTTTTAATTCTGACTTTTTATACTGGTTAAACCATTGTGTGATTGAATAATGGAATAGTATGAAGAGTGGAAGGAATTAGAAAACATGTACCTAAACAAAATTCCTAAGCTAAATCAGCACAAAAAACACAAAAAAGAGAAATGGCTGATTTCACATTTGCACCAGAGAATGCCAGCTTTATTCACTGAAGACAATGAAGGCTATTATTTTAAAATATAAATAAGCCATATTTCTAGTGGAATTGATAAATAGTCCCATGATTTTAGTCTTTCTGTATTTTCCTCCCTGCTCCTCACCATGCTCCATGATGCTCCTGCTACAAACAAGTTACTTCTGTTTTAATAAAGCCATGAGCTCTGATTTGTGATATTGAACAAAGATCACTGTACCATCAGTGGTTCCCCTGTCTGGCTCCAACACTTAGCACTTAAAAGTGTACTGGGCAGACCTCTCATTGCCAGCACCTGCATTTCTTTGATAAAAGACTTTTTCAGGCTGCTGGAGGCTACTTTGAAGCCAGTGTAGCAAGCCAAAAATGACAGGAAGTTTAACCACCCCCAGGAGTAGCTCTCAACCAATGACATGGAGAATTATGGTTCATCCCAGATCTTCACCCGTTGGGTTGGATAAGCCTGATATGGGGTGTTACACTGGCTCCCAGTTTATCTCCCACAGGGCAGAGCTTTCTTCACTCTCAGCGATAGCTGCCTTGATAACACATTTATTATTTGTCTCCCCACCCTTATTTTACTTTTCCCTTCAACTCGCTGTACTTTAACCTACCAAATGAACTACTTGAATTGGAATCCTTTCTCAGGGATTTCCCTTGGAAACCCAAACTAAGGTGTTCTTGTTAAGGTGGGAACTCGTAGCATGGAATGAGAAAGAATTCTCAACATGAAGATTAGGATAGTTTTTAAGAAAGATAGTTTATTTTACTTTCCAAGGGTAGGAAGGGTGCAGCACGAGAGAAAAAGGGGAAGTGCTGGCAGAGAGGGTTGGGGTTTGGGTTTTATTGAGTATAAAGGGGGAAAAAAGTTTATTGTTACAGACTAATAGCAGAAGGCATCTGTGAAATGGCTGCATCTATTTTTCCTTTATAATTTTCTCTTCTCTTTGAGGCTGGCTTATCAAAGAATTTTGTATCAAATATATTTTATTCTTTTTCCTTTTTTTGTAGAGTGTAAGGAAAAGCAAATTTATTTGCTTACATCTGAAAGTAATGTATTTCCAAAGATTACATTCACAAGTTCCAGGTGGACATGAATTTGGGGGGCCACTATTCAACCTAGTATAATCTTTCATCATTATTGTGTATTCCTAGTACAATTTATTATCATTATTGTGATTATTTTTGTTTGATTTAAACAGAAAAAATAGAATAATGAAAAGAGCACAGAGTATAGACACAGAGATACCTGGACTAAAATTCTAATTCTGCCACTGTCTGCCTGTGTGACTTCTTATTTAATCACTCTTAGTATATATTTTTCACTCTATGAAATTTGAACCATACCAGAATTATATGGCTATTATTATATCAAATCCAGTTATGTATATGAAGTACCTAGACACAGCCAAGAATATAGATGTGCTCAGGAAATGATAGACATTGTTATTCATTAAAATTATGATATAAGTATGATAAAATATGTTAATATTAAATATTACACATTCTGTCAATATGGACCTTGGGACCATTCACAGAAAAGACTGAAAACATCCAATGGAAGCTTAAGGAATTATATTATTTCCTGGAGCAAAACAAGAAAAATACAACACATTCAGTTTGAGCAGATACTAAACATTTATTAAATATAGATATTTGTAATTGTGTGTCTCATGTGTGTGTGGGGGGGAGGATTTATATATAAAGCATCTTCTGATATATTTTATGCTACAGATGACCAGTAAAGTCCTAGAAACATTTCTTGAACATTTCTTTTTGCAAATCCACAGAGAAAAAACAAGAATGAAGAAAAAGTGTCCATTTCCCTCCAGGATACAGAAAAAATCCAGTATAAGGCAGATTGTATTAACATGAGTAGAAAAAAAAATACAATGAATGCCTGTTACAAAATAGCAGCTTTTGGAGACAAGAATGTGTGTGTAAGGGATGGGGGTCTGGAGAATATTCCATCAATAACGTGACTGCTATGAACTGACTTGTGCCTCTCCCACTGTCCAAATTCATATATTGAATTCTTAACCCACAGTACCTCAGAATGTGACAGTATTTGTAGATAGGTATTTAAAGAGGCAATTAATATAAAATGAGGCCATTGGGGGGTGATCTTGCCTTAATCCATTATGACTGGTATCCTTATAAGAAAAGAAAATTAGGCCATAGACATATATAGAGGAAAGACCATGTGAAAAAACTCAGGGAGAAGACAGCCATCCATAAGCCAAGAAGGAGACCTAGAAGAAACCAATCCTGCCACACCTTGATCTTACACTTCTAGATTCCAGAATTGTGAGAAAATAAATTTCTTTTGTTTAAGCTGCCCAGTCTATGGTACTTTGCTACAGAATCTCTAGCAAACTAATACAGTGACCTTCAAGCATGACTGTCTAAGCAAAAGGGAAAATCTATAGGGATTCTGAATAGAAACATCACTCTAGATTAACTAACGTATTAAACTAATTTATATGACTAATGAAAGCTTGTTAAATATGGCAATTTCCAGTGTCATTTATAAAGCTACAGAGGTACTTTTGCTACTATCTATAATTCATAGCTTTGAATCAATTTTCTGAAATCCAGAGCTGACTAAGCCAAGGTAGTAAGCCACTTTGCAGTAGAAATATAAAAGTAGCTAGTTAATTTTCTTGTAAGTCCTTTCATATAATCCATAGGCACTGTAGATCTGTACAAAGGTACGGTATCAGAGGAATCCTAGAAGATACCAGGGCCATGACTGAGTCGAATTTATTCATACATACAGAGATCTAGAAGCAGAGTCTGGGGGAAATGGATACAGAAACCAAAGCCATTTAGTCTGAAGCCAACACATTAAAACATAAATGAGAAATCAAAATGTAAAGCAAAGTGCTGGTAGTATGTGAGTAAAAGAAAAAAATTATAAATATTAATAATGAAGTACAATTGTCCATCCATATTTAGGGTTTCCTCATTATGGGTTCAACCAATTGCAGATCAAAAATTAAAAAAAAAAAGGATGGTTTTATCTTTACTGAACATATACAAACTTTTTTTCTTTGTTCTTATTCCCTAAACAGAATATAGTAACTATTTACATAGAATTTACATTGTATTAGTATCATAAGTAATCTAGAGATGATTTAAAGTGAATGGGAGGATATGCATAAGTTATATGCAAATATTACACCATTTTTTATGGGCATTTTATATGGGACTTGAACATCTGTGGATTTGGGTATCTGCAGGGGATGGGGGGGGGGCAGAAACTATTCACCCATGGAAATCAAGAGACAACTGCATTGCACTTTCATTACAATATATTTTTTTTAATGGTCAACATTCTGTACTACTCCCTGGCACTTATTTGAAGTGGCAAATAAATACTTATTAAATCAATCCACCAATTTGTGATTTTGTTAGTTCCTTTTTAGTTTTTATTTTTTGAGACAGAGTCTTGCTCTGTTGCCTGGGCTGGAGTACAGTGGCCCCGTCATACCTCACTGCAACCTCAAACTCCTGGGCTCAAGTGATCCTCCTGTCTTAGCCCTGGGAGTAGCTGGGACTATAAGCATGTACCACCAAGGCCAGTTATTTTTTTTTTTTTTAACACTATGTTGCTCAGGGTGGTCGCGAACTCCTGACCTCAAGTGATCTTCCCACCTTGACCTCCCAAAGTGCTGGGATTAGTTCTTATTTATTATATTATTCAAACAAGATTGACATCCAGGAACCATGCTTTGCCCATTTGGTCTGATTCTTATTTTATTCCATAGAAAATGGAATTTGAGTAATTAAAAAAGTAAGAGTAAAGACAGATTCATTCAGATTTAAAATTTAGATTCTCTGTGATTTGCACATTACACTGTAACCATTGGTTTATGTATTTACTCCTAATAACATTGTAATCACTGTTGGCAGGTCTATGATTGATTCTTGTTTGCATAACCAGATCCTAAGCTGACCCTAAAGTGTTGGAAGGCAGAATAGCCTTAGGTTAAGATCTGGCTTTGAAGTCGGCAAATCCTGCTTGAAACTTGGTCCTGCCATGTTATTTCACTGTGAGGTAATTACTCAACTTCTTGGCCTCAGTTCACTTAACAGAAAAGTAGGGTGACAATACTGTCTTCGAAGTGTTGTATCTAAACCAGATGAAGATTCAGAAAGGAGATTTCAGGCAGGTGGTTTATTTTGTGATGCAACCCTAAGGAACCTGAGTTGGGTTTGGGAAGAAGATAGGAAGGGAAAACCAATTTGAAAGTTTATTATCACGCTGGACACCACCGTAGGCAACTGAGTTCAGTTCTGCCAAAATTCAGAAATGTCTACTTGAGGGATTAGAATAAGAAGTATTTATCTGTGTGCTTTTGTTCCTCATTGGTTAAGGGCTGCTCCCTGAAATATTGATTTCCTGGTTTGTAGATTTGTACACCCATCAGATGTGAATGGGTGAATGGGTCGTTGCAAGAAAGCCCCAGTTAGAAAGGAAGAGATACACAATACTTTTGCAGTGAGTTGCCATCAAGTTTTACATGTAAAAAACTGGTTTTTGTAATAATGGCTGGAGTAAAAGGAAGGTCAATATGAAGTAAGATCAGGCCCAAGAAATGTTAACTTTGGACTGTTTTGATTATAAAATATGGTAATGATTGCCAAGGAGAGACACTCAAAAACTATTAATTTATTTTCTATAAAAACTGAGTCAATGAATGAATATGGTGGTGTCTTTTTGTTGTTGTTTACTATAGCAGTAGACTCTCTGAATCAAAGATTTAGAATTTAATGAAAATTTTGCCTTATAACTGGAATGTAGCCTTGAATAACAAAATGTTTAACTGCATGGATTTGAATGTTAGGTCTGGGCTTGAGTCAGACTTTGCTTTCTAGAACTCAGTGGGCAAGGTACTTAATTTTGTGATTCTCATATTCTTCATTTGTAAAAACTAAACAAAACAAATTTAGAAAACTGCAAGTTTCTTTTTAAAGTTAAGCATATAGCAATACTGTTAGCAGCCTCTGAGTAGAAGTTTTTTTGTTTGTTTGTTTTTTGAGACAGAGTGTCCTGAGTAGAGTGCTGTGGTGTCAGCCTAGCTCACGGCAACCTCAAACTTCTGAGCTCAAGCACACCTCCTGCCTCAGCCTCCCAGAGTGCTAGGATTACAGGTGTGAGCTACCTCTCCTGGCTGCTCTGAGTAGAAGTTTTTCCAAGTTCATGTGTTCTTGGTGATTGTGGGGAAAAGAAGTTCAGGAAGCATCACATAAGCCAAAGCGACAGTTTTAATTGAAAAATTGAAAGTGAAAGTACACTGTCAAGAAAAGAGCAAGCAGGCTCCAAAAGAGCAAATGCACCAGCAAGATGTGGGTTTGGGTTTTTTGAAGTCTTGCTAATTGAGGGGAGGAATAGTCAATACTAAGGGGTTGGCTTTTACTAAGAATTTGGGTAGTAATCCCTAGAATTGAGTTCTCTCCCATTTTTATACTTTTGTCTTGGAACTGTCATGGCGATTTTAAGGACAGAGAAATTTTAAAACTACAATGCAAATGATATTATAATTAGCCAACTTCATGTAAAGTAACCTAGATACCTGACAAACCTGTTGAAGCTGGTCTTCCTTTGTGGTTATCAACACCCCTTAGTTAGATTTTAACACCTGCACCTACTCTACAGCCCCTGCATCCAACTCCTCACCTAGTAGTCTAGTTAGCTTCTGCCTGAGGCTTAACACCTGCGTCCACTCTGTAAACCCCGGCATCTGGACTCAGCCCTGTCTCCTAGTCTCCTACTCTAACAATACTATGGTCCAGCGATTCCACTCCTAGCAATATAGCTAAGAGAAATAATTGCATATATTCACAAAAAGACTTGTATAAGAACATCCACAGCATTCATACTGTATATTTAAAATTATTATTTTCTCTATGTTATATATGCTTCATTATAGTATTGTTAGCAAAAAATGCAAAAGACTACAATCAAACTAAACAAAAACAAAATAAAAGAAAAAGTATATTATAAAGTTGTATGAGGATTAAATGAAAAACTGGATGTGAAATGTTTGACACCTAGTACTCAATAAATGGTAGCTAATATTTTGTCAGTATGATCATCAACAGCAAAGGGATACATATTAATGTTTTCAGAATTTTATAATGTCCTAAACCACTGTAGATATCATATTTTCAAAAAATTTTTCCTATTAATAATGGGCCCCAATCTGGCTATATATATATATGATTCATTCATTTATTATATATAAATATGTTTTATACACTTCATTATATATATATTTATTCATTATTTCTAACAATTTCAGAAGTAAAAACTCAGGGATGGGGCCTGGATTGAAGCTCTGAATTTGGACAAGATCCTATGTTTATTTTGTGCATTCAGATAAAGAACTTACTTATGAGTCAAATGTCAAATACTAACCAACAAAATAAAGTGATGCCTCCAAGCCCATTTTTAACCTTTATCTTATTTTAAGATAATGGGCCTTAATTGTAATCATTTTCTTAGAGTTTGTCACAATAAAGGTAATCTAATCTAGGGACTTGATAGATTTTTATTCTCTTCCACCCTATGCAAATTTTTTAATCCAGAGTAATTATGTTTCTTTCTATTGCATTTTCCCATGCATTTTTCATGATGCTTCAGTTTAATAGGGATTTATCTTTTGAGGACTGGTCTTATGTAGTTTATTACAATTGTTGTAAGTATAGTGTACTTAAAATTATAATTTTATTCATACAAATGTGTTTAGTTTATACAGTTTATTAAAAATTTAAAGGTATTTATAATTTATAAAACAAATATAACAATTTTGCAGAAAAGTTAGAAAAGAGAAAAATATATAAACTTTTCTTTAGTGCTCTCAAAAAAAGTATATTTAAATATTTCTTAATGTATGGAATGACTCACAATGAATCTTAGGGGATAGGTATTAATACTCCTTGCCCCAATATTCAGCAACATTCTTCATATTAATGTTTGAGGAATTAACAAAAAGACACAACCCTTCCTCAAGGTATAGAGCAAACCAATTAAGAGTACTTTATAAATATGCTTCTTCTAATACAAGTGACAGTGAAAAGCACATTGATTAATTAGTAACTACTTAGAAACAAAGTTTTGAGTAAACAAAAATGTCAGAAAACAGAATAATAAATTTTATTTAGTCACCAAGCATTCATTTACAGGTGTCCTGAAACTATAGCCCGCAGGCCACATGCGGGTGTTTTTGCCCGTTTGGTTTTTTATTTCAAAATAAGATATGTGCAGTGTGCATAGGAATTTGTTTATAGTTTTTTTTTAAGCTATAGTCCGGTGCTCCAACAGTCTGAGGGACAGTGAACTGGCCCCCTGTTTAAAAAGTTTGAGGACCCCTGATATATACAAACCTTATATGGAGCACTCCAAACGTTATTAAAAGGCTAAGAGAAGACAAATAAATGAAAAAGTTCAATATTAATTGATAGATATGCTTTAATAGTCTAAAGACATCATTTCTCCTCAAGTTATAATTTTAAATAGTTTAACTATAAACAAATTCTTATTAGCATTATTTTTAAGAACTTGGTAGCCTAATTCAAAAGTGTATCTCATATATAAATTCTTGAGATGAGGCAGTATTTCTTTAAATTAAAAATGTAAGAAAGGGAGACTGTA
The DNA here is from genome assembly GCF_040939455.1 of Microcebus murinus. Lineage (NCBI taxonomy): Eukaryota > Metazoa > Chordata > Mammalia > Primates > Cheirogaleidae > Microcebus > Microcebus murinus. Next base: position 28,892,945 of record NC_134124.1, read on the forward strand.
TCAATCAATATTTTTGAAATATAGTAAAATTAGCCTGCAGTTAATAGAATAGGATAAATTGAGAAATAGATATAAGAATTTGTTACATTTTTTTAATTCTTTGAATAAAAAACAGATTGGATATTAAGGATATTGAGACAATCGTGCATTTATTTGTAAGAAAGAAAAACTAGATTTTTACTCTTATAACCATATTAATTTGCTAGGGCTGACATAACAAGTACCGCAGACTGGGTGGCTTAAACGACAGAAATGTGCTTCATCACAGTTCTGTTGACTAAAAGTTCAAGATTAAGGTGTCTGTGGGGTTGATTTCTTCCAGAGGTCTCTCTTTCTGGCTTGTAGATGGCCTTCTTCTCCTTGTGTCTTCACATGGTCTTCCCTTTGTATGTGTATGTGTCCTGATCTCTACTTACAAGGTCACCGGTTGTATTGAATTAAGACCTACCCAAATGACCTCATTTTACTTTACCTTTTCAAAGGCCCTATTTCTAAATGCAGTTACATTCTGAGGTACTAGGCTTAG